>NC_136806.1:22115260-22155260 GCF_951216825.1 Electrona antarctica | reverse complement strand
TATGACAAAAGCAGTGTTTTTTTGTTTTGTTTTTTCAGTTTAAAATACAACAGTTTTGTCGTACAACATGGCTGTTTGACACATTAGCATAAAATACAAACTGGACTTATTTGAGCAGACAAAGTGTAAACCCAGCCGAGGTTTGGCCGGGACAGACCATTCTCACCAGAAAGATGGTCTCAACTTTGGCCACAGCTCTCCTCAGCACCGTGCCCATGTGGTCGCCCGCACCTGCCAGCAGTATGCCAAACATGGGGATGCCCACCAGAGCGTAACACACACAGAACAGCTGGCCGTACGACGTACAAGGGGAAAGGTTCCCAAAGCCTGTCAACAGAGACACAGAGGCCATTAAGACCATTAAGAAATGCATCGATTGATTGGGAGCTCGGGTGGCGCAGTGGTAAAGTAGCTGCCCACCACTGCAGAGTCTGGGGTTCAGATCCACCACGGTGCAACCTGCTCTGTCCAGTGTCTACAGTCTGCGGGGAGTGTTGGGTGGGAGGAGTAGAACGAAGGCTCTACGTCCTCCCGGTGGGGGCTCCTCACTGGCAGGTGAGCCAGTAGGATACATCAGCCGTGACAATACACAGACATGCGTGGGACTGGGGAGGAATCAATTGGCACAAATATTCATTTCTATGAGGGAAAGAAATGGGTAAATCGCACACAGAAAAATAAATACATTATTTTATTTGTATTATATTTAATAGAAGACGTTTTGTCATATATATAATTATATATGCAATGCATAACCTAAAATAAAAACACTTTATTGGTCCACCAAATCAGTCGTTAACTGATTCTATCCCTCGATGACCTCACAGATACGTTTTTCCATTCTAGGAGAAAATGTACAAATGCATCAAATTATTGAAAAATATGTTTTTTAATAAAACTCCTGTTTAATTTTCATTATAATACATATTACAAGAAGAGGTCAGAGGTCAGCTATTAAGGAGGCCCTTAAATTAAATGTCCCCCATCATTCAACTGAACAACATCCGGCGACCAGCTGTGTTAAAAAGAATCATTGATGCATCTGGTCGAGTTCTGCTGGAGGTTCAAACTGTAATTTAGCTAGGCTCTACCTACCGATGGTTGTGATGATGGTACCACAGAAGAAGAAGGCAGAAACCAAATCCCAGCGACTGGTGAAATTAGCAGGGTTACTGGCGGCATCCAGGCCTGACCCCACCGCAGACATTACTGTCTGGAGAGATGCAAAGATACAGGGTTACTGGTGGCATCCAGGCCTGACCCCACCGCAGACATTACTGTCTGGAGACTCTGGAGAGATGCAAAGATACAGGGTTACTGGTGGCATCCAGGCCTGACCCCACCGCAGACATTACTGTCTGGAGAGAAACAAAGTTACAATGACAATTCACCATTTGTCAACCTTCTGATTGCTCTTTCTGCCTTGTTCAGCCCTGGTTCCGCCTTGTTTATGTTGAATTTGCTAAAACATATTTTTTTTAAATAATGAAAAACAAACCCAGATATGCCCAGTCACCATGTTGCACCTGTGATGTTACTTTTACTGACACCAAGTTTAAAATAAGAATTGAATGCACAGACTATCAATATGATTGATGAATTGAAAATGGTGGGCCCTATTGTAAACAAGTGTAATGTGTTATGATGTCGTCCACTCACAGTTAACAGTTCTTGTATTGAGTTGTACTTGTAATGTACTGCAGTAATTCTGCAAACTGTTAATAAATCAATCAATCAATCAAAGCAACTGAAAAACACGTTATTTCAATGGTAGTGGATGGAGAGAAAAGATTTTTGTCCAACCACAAAACGGCAATCAATGGGGGCGAAGAAGGACCACGGGCAGGACTTGACAGAGGGTGAATTATGCAGGGCAGTGTTGCCAGGTGGGACATTTTCAATTATCATACCGGAGACTTAAAATTATCGTAATTGAAAGAAAACTATCGTAAACAGACAAAAAAAGAGTGTGTAAATATGTAATTGCTGGCCTGGGCCATGGCTCAGTGGTCCAGGCACCTTGGCTGGTAATCCAGTCTGGCAGTGTGCCGCAGGTTCGACTCCCGATCCCGACGGCCTTTACTGCATGTCTCCCCCCCCCCCCCCCCCCATATCTCTGTCTGTCCCTCCATAAAATATATAAAATAAAGGCGAAAGCAAAAAAAAAAAAAGAGAAAAAAAAAGAAATGTAATTGCTATATTCACGAGAAGTTGATCGTATGGCTACTCGGCCTGTGTGTCTGTCCATACTCCATACCCTTACGAAAGTGTTGAATTCCTGCTCACTGACGCAGGAATGGTTCAGGCGGAAGACGTCCATGGCGTCATGCAGCAACTCGAAGGCCTTATTCTCCTGAGGGGCCTCCAGGGTGCGGAAAACCAGTGCTCCCACGGCCAGATACAGCACGACCCCTGAGAGCAGGGCCACCAGGGCGGAGCACCGCATTTTCTCCCCGACGGCCCCCCGGGGGGGCGGTGTTGTGGGTTACGGCTGAGGGGCCAGGGTCTGCAAACGGCTGGCAGTCAGGATACTCTGGGACACAGCTGATCATAAACAGGAAGTTCCTTTAGAAATGTGTCTGCGTATGTGTGTACGAGCAAACCGTGTAAACGACCAATCAAAGTTCTTTCCGGGGAAAGGTGACTGGCGTTGACAAACTTCGTCATGCGTAACAGATGTTCAGTTGTGTTAAACAAAAGCAGAAAGGTGGCTACTACGGACAGGAAAGCAAGAGTTTAAAAAAGAATTACGTGGACAAAGTTGGCAAGGGCTACAGCTCTGAGGAAAACATGCATGGTGCACAGAAATGCCATGTGCTACCCATATTTGTACAGCAGACTGGAAAGAGCATAGTGTTTTCATTAGACTAGAGCTAAGGTTTCCCATTCTGAAGTGTCCATTCAGGCCATCATGCTGAAAACATTTGCATTTATGGTACTAAGGTGGGTGCACTCTCTAACCAGCTTATCTGTGTAACTAATTCACATTGAAAATAATAATCTGACAGTTGAGATTTTTTAGATCATACTGTACCTGATCTCATCCCATGTTGAAACTCCACAAATTAGGTGATGGATAAATCAGTCTCTTGTTCCTCGTCTCCTCCTGCTGTGAGGGGGAAACACATTTCCAGCTTGGACTCTTTTTTACGTTTCTATTTAAAGTTCAGGGAGGACCATAGGATCGTGGGACCTTCTGTTCTTTGTTAGTGCTTTATTAGTATAATGAGGCCATTCTTACGTTAGCATAGCACATGACCAACATGTCACAAGGAAGAAAAGTCAAGTATGAACACAAATACAAATACAAATGATACAAATAAAACTACCTAAATTCCAACATAATATTTGATCAATCATGGTTTCTCTCTTTCTGGCTATAGGGCATTATGCATGTTCACATGGAGGACTTGGTCATAATACACCAATGAGGGGCTGACATACAACAGGCTCCCTGGATATAAAGCTGCCCTGCCAGGGCCCCCTTGGCCTTCCAAACGATTAGCCTCTGCCAAGCCTCCAAACGTTAATCGAAAATATATTTATCGCTTAACTTCCATCGTGGTTTTAAATATTTTCTTTGAACAGTGTTTGCCTTTGAGATAGACACACGAAGAGCTTTGGACCGAACCAATCAAGAAGGGGATTTAGGATGCTTCTACTATTGGTCAGCTGGCCCCTGTGTCTCAGAAGAGCACTGACAATGTCCTGACATTTCCCAGAGTCCAGCAGACTGTTAGCATTCTGTTCTAATGGACTGCTGGCTTCAGTTTGTATGGAGTCTCATTCTCTCCACCCAGCTTCTATGCTGGAAGGCATTATTAGTTATCATTGTCTAAACCTTCCCTGGCATATTTTGATATTTTGCTGATATGAGTGAGAGGATTTACAAAAACAGAATTGTAGTTGATGGTGCCCTTAACTAATCTTAAGCTAAATAGTGTGACAGATGGAGTAATAAATCATAAGGTTTCCAAAGAATTGTTGGAAAGAGAGCACAGGCCTTAAAGTCAGGATCAATGTGACAGTCTAGGGTAGGCCGGTGTGTTTGACGAATCAAATGATAAAAGAATAAATGAAATTCAGTTTGTTTTATTATGTGTGTGTGTGTGTGTGTGTTTTAGTGAGTATACAGTACACAATGACGTGACAGAGAAAAAGGAGATCAGTAAAGCACTTGTATTTATGCTGGGGGGGGAAATGAAATGGTGGGGAAATGAAATGTTTATAATGTTGCAAACCAAATGAAAAAATATATAAGAAAGAAATTCAGTAAGTCACTGTAGTTCCATTTAGTGTCAACGGTTACTCTGTTATGCACAGGTTTGTGAAAACCACTGTCTGCCATAGGAACGAGACAAAATACTATACCCAGCCCCTTACATCTGTGATGCCATTGTGTTGTTGAATGTAACTCCAGGTGCATTTGAAGAGCAAAGTGACATTCTGTGGACAATGATATATTTGTGTTCAGAATGTGCAGCTCTATAACATAAACCTCAATAGGATGTAAACATTTGTGTCTGTAAAAGACAGCCACTTATTTTCCTTTCATGCTCTAGTCTCGAGTGAAAATTATATTTAAAAAGTACTAATTTGACTTTCTCAGGCAACAGAAATGCTACATTATAAAAATTATGGGTCTTCCATCAGCTATCAAACTTAATGTTAAACTGTATTCAAGAAACACTATGGTCACAGAAGCACAGTGAGGACAGACATTAACTATTATTAACTGTGGCCGATCATAATTCCAGCCTAAATCATGGTTATTCTCCAAATTTCATGAAGGGATTAAATGACTATGTGAGCTGCAGTGTCTGAAGAGATGTGACATGAGTATTCATTTATTTGAGCAGGGAATTGATGGTCTGTTCAAGCCTGCACGTTTCTAAGCACAATTGGGATTATATTGAGCTGTCCGAAATCCATGTGACTCTCAAGGTCTCTATGATGTAAAAAGGAAAACAAATATATACACACTGTATGTATTTTAATTGATAATGACCCGTTAGTCACATCTGCCTTTTGGGCCTTCTGTAACCAAACTCTATGCCCAAGCATAAGTGTAAAATCATTGAAATGTAGATAAGCTTTTACGTATTTTATACCCGAGCGCAAGTGTTAAATTATTGAGATAAGAATCAGCATGTCCTCACTATATGAATGCTTTGCCAGCTCAAATACCAACCCCTTAAAAAGGAATGGATTTATTTCATGCCTTACCGTTAATATGGAGAAACGGTGCTATCCAAAACAAAGCTCCACGCAGCGTGGGTGCCTCCCCATTCAACTTGCACTGAGGAACAGTGCATTAGTGTTCCCTTGTGTGCGTGTTCCGTGTATGTGCATGTTTGGTCCTTGGAAGGTGTTTCCCCATTCTCAGGACTCTACATCATTGTCAGAGGGGATTGCAGGAGGAGGGGAAGAAAAGGACAAGGCACAGGCGCAAGTGTGCGCGCGTATGTGAAGCACAATATATTAGAACACAGTGGCTGTGACAAAGTGCAGTCGTCGAAGAGGAAGAGCAGAAGGCCCAATGTTTCCTGAACTGGATGTGGGGGGGCTTAAGTCTTCTAAAGCCTGCCGCTCCAAACAGGCTTTTTGGGAGGCACCGGGGCCATTTGTTACCCCAGAGTCCGAGTTATGTTCCAAACCATATTTCTTTCTTTCAAGGAGAAAGTGCCAGATGAAATATAGCAGGCACACAGGCTGGGAGAGTTAAGCCCTCTACTCCTTTCTCAATTCCATGACAGGTAATCTTAAACATGTGACATCTTCCCAATTACATGTTTGATGGAGAGAGAAAGGGAGAGGATGTTAGAAAATAAATATATGGAAATGATAATCTTCTGATTAATCAAACATAATCATAAATTATTATTATATTACAATACCTTGATCATCATTTAGCTTTCATTGTCAGTCAGTAGTTAAACTGTGCTTATGTGTGTCATCAGCTGCCTGAAACAGTTGAAAATATAATACATGAAATGGAGAATATCTAAAACTCTTTGTAACACTTCTAAAAAAAAAAAAAAAAGAAAAAACGGACAAAACTTTTAAAAAGACGAGTCAGTCAAATTCCGAGCTAACCATTTTTATTCTGCCAACATGAAGCTACATTCACATAAACAAGTTTTAAACAGGGGAAGATATTCAGTGGTGTGACGAGTCCTCCTAACAGTCACGCTGATGGACTACAAATCCCAGCCAGCGATATGAAGGCAATTAAGGGGAGAAGTGGGGGGTTGGTCCAGGTCAACATGACGAATGCCAACGACATCATATCAAATCAGTGACTGTAATGACTGTCCCCATTACTTCAAATGATATCCCAACCTATAGTCAGTAAACACATCACATGTGATAAATTAAAATCCTCTACTCCTTTAAAAACTATCATATAACATTTTACTTTGATACTTTCAAAGATGCTGCTCTGTTCCAATAGTATGGCAGTGCAAAGAGGAAAATGTAATTGTAAATATATATATCTAGCTCAAAATGTGTCGGCTGCCAAGAGAAACTCTCAGTTGTATTATTATTAGGACACTTAGTCTGCACACAAAAGTGCATGTACTTCAATTTAACACTGATCTACAAATCACTGCATGTTGGCTACTGTCTGAACTAAACTAAACTAAACTAAAATAATAATAATAACATCACTCAAACATATTATATCTGGTCCAAAAGACAGATGAAAAAGCTATATACTCTATTCAAAAATAAAGCTTCACACATTTAGTTGTCATTCAAATCAGGGGCAATACATTAAATTCAGAGAAAAGCCAAGTCATGTGTGCTTGTGAGTGTCAAGAGTGAGAGAACAGCAAAGGAGGAGAGGATAGAGAGAGAAAGAGGGAAGAGGGAAACATAGAGAAGGCAGAATGGATCACCATACATGGAGCGGAAACCAAGGGACGTTCGATTGAGTCATGCACGCATGCTTTCCCTGTCTCTAGCTAGTCTACAGTACCTCTCTCCCCACATGAAACAGTAAGAGAGATAACATACGTGTTCAAAGACATCTCACATATCCACTGCCCCTACACAAACAAAATACACTACAAATTATTGTAAACGACGTGCTCTGCACACAAACACATTCAAGCGTTCATAAATAATGAGTCTCAACAAAACATTCATTCATTTTCTTGGCAACAGGTTGATTTAAACAAAAGCATAAAATTAAGCCACTTAGTTCAGTATAGCAAAACTAGACTGATGGGCTAAATCTGTGGGATATAGGCTCTAAAAACAACAACAGAAGAACTAAAATTAAACCCATTTGAAATGTGGATTTGGGATCAGCTTATACATACGGGTATATCACAAAACATCTAAGCTCTACCTCTTAAAAGATATGAGTTGGTGTCAAGTCATTGCATTCAAAATAACAACTCAATCTCCCAATGGCTATCAGAAGACAAACTCAACACAATTATTAGTTATTCTAGTTTCCCTTTGAGGCGTTTCATGGAGCTGGAACAGTGCAGACACAACAATCCAAAGTTGGTCTTGCTGGCCAGGTTACATGAGACACACCACAGTTCCTGGATCAGTGCAGCGGATGCAGAGGTTTAGGCAGTGTAGTGCATCTTAAAGTGTTGCTGGTGACTTAACGTGTGCCTTTGGTGACGTACCAGAGGAGTCGGATCTGATTGATCTCTGGATCTGTTGGGAACCAGCACAAATCATACTGAACATGAAGGCATTCCAGGTTGGGAACCAGCACAAATCATACTGTACATGAAGGCATTCCAGGTTGGGAACCTGCACAAATCATACTGTACATGAAGGCATTCCAGGTTGGGAACCAGCACAAATCATACTGAACATGAAGGCATTCCAGGTTGGGAACCAGCACAAATCATACTGTACATGAAGGCATTCCAGGTTGGGAACCAGCACAAATCATACTGAACATGAAGGCATTCCAGGTTGGGAACCAGCACAAATCATACTGAACATGAAGGCATTCCATGTTGGGAACCAGCACAAATCATACTGAACATGAAGGCATTCCAGGTTGGGAACCAGCACAAATCATACTGTACATGAAGGAATTCCAGGTTGGGAACCAGCACAAATCATACTGTACATGAAGGCATTCCTTGTGTAACCCTGAGGTCCCTGTCCCCACCCACCATTGTGGTCCCTGACAAACCCCCACCCCCCCATTGTTGCCCTGCCTGTGGAGGGTGTAGTAAGTAAGCCTTGTCGAGCCACGAGGCCCATAGGGCAGGAGCCTATCTCCTGTTTCTGTAGCGTGAGTCAGCTTGATGTACAAGTACATCCCCTCGACATGACGCTAGTAGCCTAGTACAGTATGTTGCAGGGACTTATCCACAATCCAACCCTGATGCTGAGTGCCAAGCAGGGAGGCACTGGGTCCCATTTTTCAGTCTTTGGTATGACCCGGTCAGGGATCGAACCCCGACCTCCCATTCTCAGGGCAGACACTCTAAACACATGGCCACTGTGCTGGTGAGGGTGTAGACCAGGGGTCTTCAACAGGGGGTCCGGGGCCCCTAGGGGGTCCTCAGTGTTACTAAAGGGGGGCCATCAAATGTTTGTGCGACAGGATACTTTATTATTTTTACATTAACCACTTGAACCCTAGCATCCATATTCTGAGAACTTTAACCACAAATATAAGATCTACAAGCTCAGAACACATCGCACGGTGTGAGCTTGTAGATCGGCTATTCTCGGCAAAGAGGTTTGGTGTGACAAAAGAGAAGACCAAGTACAGAGTATAAGGTCATGTTTACTATTACTAAGTATTGACAGTTTAAGTGGTTAAATGTCAGAAAACACCATACACATTAACATGAATCCGCAGTACTTTAGTTTAGACAGTTTTTGGTTTAGACTAGTCATTGGTTAGACCAGTCATTAGTCCTACAACTACAGCCTAACCCTCACCCTAAACCTAACCTCCCACGGGGCAGCACACCTAAACCTAACCTTAACCCATGTCTAACCAATGACTAGTCTAAACTAAGTATGCACCCCCATGAATCCAACATCGAAGTGCACTCAAACAGTATATGACGCCATCTATGAAATCTAGGAAAAACCTGCAACACAATAATTGTATACAATATGTAGTGGAGGGGCCTGGCCTGCTTCATCTCTCTCTCAGCTAGGGGGTCCTTGGCCTGGAAAACGTTGAAGAATCCTGGTGTAGCCAGCCATTCAGTTGCATAAAAAAAAATGTGGCCCCCTGGAGTAGACAACCACAAGACTCCTCTGATACACTTACACCAAATATTCTAATACCATCTTGTGGACTTCACACAACTTACATGGAGGCCTTTAAATACGTGGCCTCAAAACCTCTAGGTTGAACTCTGCTAATAAACAAACTGCAACCATTTACATTATGTGATTGTCTACACGATTGTCACATATTTCAGCAGGTCACCAATTTCACTGCAACACCACCATGCTGGAGTGACCGAGTGTGAGTGAGCGAGTGGCCAAGATTTCGGGGGTATTGAAATTTGGCCATCAGGTCACCAGCTGCTTCTTTTCACAAGACAGCAAGAGGTTTCAGCAGGACAGTGTAACGCAGGGAGGTTCGCCAGGGTTCCCCACCTTCTGGAACACTTAGAAAGTGCACCGTCCAACCAGCAGCGGGTACTGGTGCGGAGCCAAGGACATGGTTCCTCGCCAACTTCCCATCCACAAACACTGGCAAGCATGTTCATTGAAGTGCCCTGCCAAGCCATAGGCACAGCTGCTGGGAATCTCTGTATGTGAATGTTTTACCACCATGTCACCTCAGATAACTTGTGTTATATAAAAAGATATTCATTGAGAGTCTACTATAAAAGCCTTTGGACACCAAACACATTTGTTTGACTGTTAATTGTATTATAGTATTTTCCGAAACAATTGTTGAAGAGGTGCAGCTTTTGGATGAGCCACTAAAACGAATCATATTCTCCCTCACCAAATTAGCATGAATCCAAATAAATATTCTGTTATACATTTCATTTTGATGAGCAAAAAAAAGGGAGTTATCTGCTGATTGAACTAACTTGGTGACTGTTTTCAGTGGCATGAAGAGAACATGAAATATAACACGGATCTAGTGTACCTGGATTTGGTGGACCTGAGGTCTAATCAGTCTCTTCACACTGGAGTTGTTCCTTCTGAGGGAGCGGTACAGCAGCTGTCCCCAACAAACCCCTTCTCACAATGTAGGGACAGTGGGAGGCTCCACTGGGGATGTCTGCGAAACCTACCGAAGAGAAAGTGAGAAAACAAAATACGGGTCAGGATATAGTGAGAGAATGGAGGATGTGCAAGAGACAAAAAAATTGAAATAAATAAGAGACAGTGCAACAAAGTACATGAAGTATACAGAGGATGAATTAAGAAATAATGTGGGGATAAAACCATAGTGGTGACATGTCCCCGTTAAGATTCCAGTATGTTATACTGACTGGCAGCCAAACCATATATTGAAATGGCTGCATTTGTAACCTACGTTAAAAGAGGATAAAAGGACAACTTTATATTTTTTTCTACCAAGGTTCATGTTTTAGGTTGTTATTAGAGAAAGTAAAATCTGAGTGTTATTTTATTTTTCATTTGCTGCTTTTTCATTTTAGCGATTTTAGACAAAAATAATAATTTACATATTGAGCCTACGACACAGTATGGCATCCACCAGTTTAGTAAAAATAGCTAAAATCACTAAAACGAAAGAAAGCAGCAAATGAAAAAAATTAATTAACACTCATCTTTTACTCTCTCTAATAACAATAACCTAAAACATGAAAAAAAGTTTTCCTTTAATTTGACTTTATCATTTATAATATTTGTTAATCCTCGTATTGTTCCACTAATACCTCAATACTTTGTCATACTGTGTCATAATTTATTAGAATTACAAACCTTCGCCCTCCTCACAGTTTTTGGCCAACTTTATTCACCCCAGAGTTTTAACTACCAAAATCATTCACCAATCTTTACCAACAAAGGACTGCCAAACACACCTTTCATAACAACCTCGGGCAGGCCATAGGGTTCGTACTCTGTGTCGTCAAAGGCGGCCGACAGCTGGCAGCGGCTGCGGCGGATGCGTTCTGCCAGGCGGGCGGGGTCAGCCGGGATGGGGAAGGAGCCAGAAAACAGCATCTTGTCTCCAAACCCCACGGGCACTGGGATGGGAGAGATCGGCGGAGATGCTGTCGACTCCTCAAACTCCTCTATCTCCTCTCCTTCGGTCTGCGTGTATGCATGCTGGAGTTCCGACACTGCAGAGACGCTGGTGGGATTCATCTCGTGTTCCGTCTGTGTGCAGACGCTCTTCGTCTTGCCGAGACCCTCACTCTCGGAGTCCTCCTGGCTCAAGTGACTGGTAACGAGGGTCCTGGACGCGTTCACTCGGGTCTCTGGGGCCTGTTTGTGGCTCTCCGAGGTTACATGGGTGTCTTTGGCGACGTGCTGCTGTCGGCTGTTGTTGTTGGATATTTTTTGGATGACTTCAGCTTTCTCCTTGCATTGTCGCTCTTTGGTCTGTGAGTGTTTTACATTCATGTTTTCTTTCTCAGAATCCTGGAGAAAGAGAATTATTTAAGGCCACATTTAATCCAGTTATTCAGATAAATAATGTGCATTGGTAGAAACCTAATAATACAGAGATCGTCATTCATTAGCCTCAAAATGTGACGGAACCTTTCATAGAATTCTGGCAACTAGTGTTTTCAGTGCTGTAAAAGTGACATGTGACATTTGCATATGATTTTTCTTCTTTTGTTTACCATTGACAAATACATCTTAAATGTTCTAAATATGAATGTTTATCCTTATTTATATATCATAAATATAAAAGTAATGGCAATAAAACAGAGGAGTCAATAATGAGTCACCCCATGATCATCCATGACAGGCTGCATGAAGTCCTGAGGTGCTGAGGTCTTCCTTTTATGCTGGACAACAGTCATTGTTTCAGGATAGTTACTGTGCTGTAGTCTGTTGGTGGAACAAGAACATTATTTATTCAAAAAGGAGAGAAATACATATCAGTACACTAACTCTGGTAAGAACATGCATTATGCTATTAAGGTTGAGTGTATGTAGTGCACGCGTGTTACCTGGAACCCAGGGTGCGGCCCTGCATTCTGTTAGACGAGCAGGACAGGAGGAGCTCATCCTCTCTGATTAGCGTCACAGTGCTGGGCCTCTGGGGGACACCAGGGGCAGCCGGGTATTTAGGACCAAGCACAGGAGCTTCATCCTGGGCATGAGCGGCTGGAACAACAAGAGCCTGGCTCTCTCTCCGAGTCTGCGGCTGCTGCTGGGTTGACTGGACCAAAGTCTGCCTGAGAGCAGAGGTTTGGTCCAGGATGTGTGGCTGACTGAGCGTCTGGTCAAGGCTTGGAACAGGCTGGGAGGTTAGCCTCCACACAGCCAACTCCTCAGCCTGCCTCTGGTTCTCCTCAGAGAGAACCTGTAGCTCTGTCTGCAGTGCCTCCATCTGGACATGAGGGAAATTACACATTATACTAATGAATGATTAGCATTTATTAAGGGTACTATATGTATGAAATACATATATTAAAATCAAATCAAATCAAATCAAATCAAATCAAATCAAATCAAATCAAATCAAATCAAATCAAATCAAATCAAATCAAATCAAATCAAATAATAGTAGATGTATATGTATATGTAATAATAGTATATGTATGAAATATTGTACATTACGATTATATAAATAAGGAAAATCCATTATTAACCCATTGAAGACCTGAGGCCAATTCTACAAACCCTCTAAACCAGTAAATCTAAAATGACAGACTTTGTGAACTGTTCAAAACATCATTAATTACATCCGTCTACGACGCCTAAAACAGGACATTTCACTGAGAGCATGTGCATTGTTACTCTGCGTCTCTCAACTGAACCCTACCTGCTGCTGTAGGACCTGAGGCTGAGAAATGCTTCTTGACACTTCTTCAGCCGCAATCTCACTCTCCTCATCTTCTGCACGTCTTTCTCTCTTCGTGATGACATCACTCAACACATTGGCGGAGTGCACCATTTCCTTGACTGGACAGGAAGCAACATCCTTTCCTGGACTTCTGGTCTTCTTCAGATCTGAATAACCCTGGCCCCTGCTAGCGGATAACGCGTCACGGGGGACGTTTGTCAACTCCTCCGAGTGGTTAAATCTGGTGACTTCCTTCTCATGCTTCTTCTCCCCACAGCCTTCTGCTGTCATTCTCTCTCCCTCTTTTGTTCCCGTCCTCTCCTCGTCTTCTCTCTGTGCCCTGAGTGTTGCCATCTCCTGTCGGCAGCGCAGTAGTTCCTCTTCTTGGCTGCGGAGGGCGCCCTCCTTCTCCTGCAGCTCTGCCAGCAGGTCTGTGATGTGCCGACTCTGCCTGTCGAAGGCCATGGTTAGCTGCTGCGTCTGACATGTCACCTGTTGAGGGGTTGCAGTGGGGATATGGGGAGAGATATGGAGAGAGAGAGGGGCAGTGAGAAAGAAAAGAACTGGAAGACTTCAATAAATGTTTTCTAATAGAAATTGCCTCTCTGCCAAATGCACTGCCGTAGTTCAGTGGCCTTGTGGTTATAGTGTCCACTGTCTGTCCTGAGACTGGGAGGTTGTGGTTCAATACCCCACCGAGTCATATCAACCCAAAACTATAAAAACAGTACACTCTGCCTCCCTGCGTGGCACTCCGCATCAAAGGTTGGATAGGGGTAAGTCCCTGCAACATACTATCATAGAATCATGTCCAGGGCTAACCATCTACATCAAGCTGCCTCACGCTACAAACAGGGCCATGTTTGTTTCCAAGGCTCCACTTAATAAGCCCCAAGAGGCCGTGGTTTACAGTGATATTAGAACATTTAGGGCACTATTCGGCACATTTTAAAACAATTCGTTTGCCACAGTGATACTGATGTTATGCTACTGTAGGTGTGTGTTTAATGTTTATAGAACATTTTACAAAGTCTTCAAACATTGCCCAGCCAATCACAATGAAGCACCAGAACAATCTGTTGCATGATATTCAATACATTATCGATCACATAATCTTGTATATTGTGTACATTATAGTTTGAAGAAACTAATTAAATCTCATCCCATGTCATCTACCTGGCTCTGCATGGTCTCCAACTTGGCCTGGCACTGCTTGGCCCGCACAACCTCTCTGATCTTCTCTTCACGCAGACACTCTACCTCCTTGGCCAGGTCACAAGAAGCAGACTCAGGCGTCTGGAGGCCCATGGGAACCTCCTCCTGGTCTGGGGTACCAGAACCCTGCACATGCTTTCTTACAGTGGTGTCTTCCAGCACAGTTTGCTCCTCAGTTCTCGAGTCGCCCTGGATGAGATCTGCCACCCTGGAAAAGTCTGCATTGCGCCGATTGACGGACTCGCAGAAGAGGCGGTGCTGCTCTGGGGAGGGGAGGAGCTCTTCATCGAGGCTGATGACATTGGAGTTAAGCTCGTCGCTGTGGAGACACAGATATGTCAGAGGGCTGTTGGCTTCTGGAAGCTTCTTTTCATCCGGCAGCTCTTTCTTGCCACGACTCTTCAGCTCCCCCAACTCGGCTTCCAGCTCCGCAAGCTTGAGGCTCAAGTCCAGCTTTCCCTCCCTGCCCGCCGTCATCATCCTCTTCCTCTCCTCTTCCTCCCTCTCCCTCTCATCCCGTTCTAAGGCCAGCTGGGCCTTCACCTCGGCCAGCTGCTTCTTGAGCTGAACATTCAGATCCATCATTTCACTCTCCCTGTCTTCCAGAGCCCTCTCCTTCGCCTCATCGAACTCCCCTCTCGTCATCGTCTCTTGCGCCTCCCTCTCCCTCTTCACTTCTGACTCCAGAGCAGCCAGAGCCCTCCTTAAGCTTTCCGTCTCTGCCCTCATAGACTCCTGCTCTGTCTTCCTCTGCTTCTCCTGCTCCTCTTTCTCCCCGGCTTGGCTGGCGTGTTTGCGGCTGAGCTGTTTAAGTCGCGTCCTGGCTTCGGTCTCTGCCCGGCGCTGGCTCTCCAGGTCCTCCAGGCGTTTCTGGAGCTCTTCACGAGCGTCACAGAGCTCTGAACGTAGTGAGGCGTTCTCCGTCCGCAGGTCGGCTTCAGCTGTGGTCAAGGCGTGCTCGTTGGGTCTGAGAGTGGTTGACCCTACCGGGGAGAACATTGGTTGAGATTCATGGTCACAGTCCATAGAGGAAGCAGCAGGGGTGTTAAAAGCAACAACGTCGAGTTTGGAGAGTGTCTCAGTCCCGGAGCCGTCGCACCGCATTGCGTCACCTTCATTGTTGGTACTCTTCCACTCCTCATCACCGTCTTCCTCCCTAGCGTTCCCTCTCCCTTCTCGACTCTGCAACCTTTCAGAGCCTTGGGAGCTGAAGGCGGTGAGGTGCTCTGAGTCGATTCCTTCCCCAGGCTCTCGGTCACTGGGATACTTTGTTGAAACCTGCTCCTCCTCCTCCACCCCTCCGGCCCGCTCGTCTCGGGAGGTGCTGCTAGCGGGACGCTGCTTGGTGGAAGCCAGGGGTCGGGGTTGGTGGTTTGAGGTGTAGGGCTGAGAGGGGTAGCTCGGTCCAATGGAGGTAAACTGGACGGGGGGCAACGGGGTGGCTGCCTTCTGCTCTGGAATTTAAATGATATGAAAAAGAAAAATACAATACAAAGTCTTATTGAGTCTTATAACAAACTTTGTTTTCAAACATTCAATATTAAATATTATGGAACAGCTAGAGTGTAGGGATGGGGGGAAATATTCAACTTTGAAACCGATGAAAACCTATCCTGTCCACCATGGTTTGCCAACTTGAACAACACGGTTGTCTATGAGATGCACGAGGCTGTCGGCTGCTCAAAGGGCGTGCCTGTCTTGTTTTCCATTTTCACTATATTTATATTTTAATTGATCAAACTATCTAACATTAATACGTAACGCTAAATTAAATTTAAAACAAGAAATGATGACATTCGTCATATTATTACCAGCAGCTTTTATAGCTGCACCCCATTCGACAGTAAAAAAAAATCTACAAGTTCCCAACATGTGAAGATATGAATAGGATGCAGGGTGAGCTTGTAGATATAGGCTATTTTAACTATTTTATGTATTTTTGATTATTATATATTTTGTAAAGGAATGGTTTTGGTCATACAAGGTTTTCACCTGACAGCAATATATCTGACTGTATCAGTATCAGTCAGTTTGACCAGATTGCATTCAAATTGGCTACTATGAGTATGAGGTTTCCACTTGACAGAACGCAGTTGGTTTGATTGACACCCGAACACATTGACATGTCCATCTTTCCTAAAACGAGTCTAAAATGTTGTAGAGTTATGGGTCCATTTGCAGGCTTGGCAGGTCTAAAGAAGTCCTGCGGTAGCCTGCGTGGGGGTCCGCGGGTAGAGGCTGTGGGCTGTGGAGGTCCCTGAGGAGTTCAGCGCGGGGTGGAGGGGGTCCGCGGAAGTATACGTGGGAGTCCGTGAGTACAGTCACTGAGACTCAAATGTGTTACTGTCTGTTACCCATTAAATCAGCGAGTCTGCTGCCACGTTTTAGCGGCGCTCCGCTGTTATTTGCCCCCTCAATGTCGTAACTGTTGTATTAACACATTGAGAGCCCACGCTTAACTGCCCAAAATCACTTTCACCTAGAAAATCCATTCACATTTTTTATAATTCAGCTGACTGTGGAGACACATGCTGGAACTTTTTACTTTGAAATGTTTTATAGTTTCTGAGTTATTTAATTTAAACGCCAAATGCATTCTCAATGGCGAAAAAAACAAACTTTGGCACCACGTGTTAAAAAAAAAAAAAAAAAAGTGTTTTGATTTTTCTGATTTTTTTTAATAAAAAAAATAATACAAAAAAAAAAAAAAAAAAAAACTTTTTTTTTTTTTTTTTTTTTCCAAGACGTCCACAGACGTCTTGGGCTATGCACGTTGCGCAATACCCAGGACGTCCACAGACGTCTTGGGCACAAGATGTGTTAAGTTGGCTCTGGGACAGGTTGAAGCCAGTGCGATCATGGCTAATGGCTGGGAAGGTGACTCACAGTGCGTCGCATTGGAAATGGCCAGTGCGAACTGTGTAATAGTAATACTTAGGCACAAATCAACTATTGTCGAAGAACAATATTGATGTAACTAAGAGATTCGCTGAGTGAGCTATATTTTATATACAGAGATTTAGAAGGAATAAGCAAAAGCGTGATGAGGAAATTCCTCCTCCGAGACACACCGCTGTGAGTCGAGATGACACTTTGTGGAGTGGGCGGTGGCTTCCAGGCGTGCGTGTGTGTGTGTGTGTGTGTGTGTGTGTGTGTGTGTGTGCGTGTGTGTGCGTGCGCATGTGTGTGTGTGTATGTGAGCCAATGGAGAGTGGCTGCAATGTTGCCAGGTCCGCAAATTATAAGCGAGTTGGAGTGTGTGTAAGTAACCAGGCAAGCAACTGTGAGGGCCAAATCAAGTGTGGCTGGAAATATGCGGACTTGGCAACCCACTCTTCAGCAACTAGCAGTGTGAACTATAGCGGTGTCAGTCTACCGGTCGCATGTTTCCCATCCAAACATTAACCAGCCGCTTTTCAAGCTGCTGGTAAAAAAAAACACGTAGTCATTGATAGTCAGTTGATTATTCATTTTTAAATAATATTTCCAGCCTGGGCCTCTGGGGTTTTGAAGTTAGGTTTAGGTATAATTTCTGTAGGCATAGTGTTTGTGAGCTTAGGTTTCTGCATAGTTTTAGTGAAGTTAAATGTTAGGGTTTAGACACAATCAATGGTGAAACACCAATGAAAGAGGGAGTCCCAGGCCTTGCCCTGCCTGCTCCAAGTCTGCAGACCAGCAGGGGTCAGCATTTGACTGAGGCTGCATTGTGAACGAGAGGACAAGAATATAAAAGAAAAGGCCATGTGTAATGCAATCACCCTGGCTTTATTATGGCCAACAGATGTCTATCAGACCGTTATGAAATCAATAATTAATCACACATGGCACTCGGACCACACCCGTCCATCTCTTTCCTCATTGTCACCTTGCAGTTCTTTGAGGAGGTGCAGGGCGTCGGCCCGCTCCTCTGCCAGCCTCCGCCCCTCCTCCTCCAGAGCTCTCTCTCTCCTCTTGCTCTGCTCCAGGCTCGCTGCCGCGCCCTCCGCCTCCCGCACTGCCTCCTAACACACCAGGAAGTGGTGAAGGAAATTCAGTCAAAACTGAAGTTAAGGACAACACAACAGTTGAAATGATAAATAATTAAGTGCCAGGATTGGCGGACTGGTAATGAAATCTCCTTCATGTGTGGTTCATAAATTATGACAATGCTACAATGATCCTCGAACATCACTGCTATCAAATGCTTGGTAAAGAAAGATCTTCATATTCAACCACTAGGCCAGAGGGCGCCCCGAAGCTGACCGAATTTGACAAAATAATGTCTTTCAGGGCGTGGCTATAGGATAAATAAATGCATGATTGGTCCCACTACTGCTGTTTTATCAGCTTACATATTCTTTAATAATGTTGGCTGTATCATTTATTGTATATAGTTATTAACTCTATAAACACTAGAATTACATTACGTTAAAACTGTTACACTAAGAAAGGAGAGGAGATCCGCACACCACTCTCCTTTCTTATTTTTTGGATCCTGCACCCGTTAAAATGTGTGGATGAGCATCTCTTGACCAAAACTGTTACACTAACCATAAAGCTATCACTTGACTTGGTAATTATCTTCAAAGTGACATATGGCAGGGGACAGATTCATAAGCTGTTAAAAAATTCAGATAATGTATTATGTGCCCACTGCTTAGGTAATGAATAATTAACAGACATGTCTAGACCTACAGTCACATATGGCTAGTTCATTTGAGTGGTATTGTGTGTGTTACCGTCAGTTTGGCTTGTGTCTGTGCATCTTTCCTTTGGCTTTCTTTTAGCTCCCCTTCTGTCCACTTCAGTTTATCTTTGAGAGTTTCAATCTCTTTTTCCAACGCTTGCTTCTGAAGAGACACCTGGTAGACAGACAGACAGACAGACAGACAGACAGACAGACAGACAGACAGACAGACAGACAGACAGACAGACAGAGCAGGGAGGGGTGAAAGATATCGTTCAGTACATGGGGCGCGGTTAGAGTGTAAATTATGAACATGGAGGGACAATCCTGGAGTAATAGAAGTCATAAATAAACTAATAAAGCCATGTTTGTTTTTAAGACAATCAGAACAAAAGGAAATGATCAGGGAAGGAGAGGTGGAGGGCTGGAAGGAAGCAATGAAACTAGGGATGTCCCGTTCACGTTTTTTGCTCCCGATCCGATTCTGATCATTTGATTTTGAGAAATGCAGATACCGATTTTTATATATCTACTGTACCATGAGATCCATCTAATGCACCCTCTACCACTCTGGGAACAACTCAGCAGCTTTAACTAGGTTAAGCCAACACGTTACCAGGTCTATTCTGTCTGGCCTAGGGCAATATTTCAATATTATATCAATATCAAAAAATGTTACATTTTATCCCACAATTTGTGTAACCCAGACAGCACCACCGACTATGCCACCCCCCATGTTAGATTTAGTCCATATCACCCAGCTCTGGTGGTTTGCATAGAAAGGTCATTCATACTGTACACACATTACCTCATGGCTTGTAATGCATGAATATTCATGACAAGGCAACTGAATAAGCCAATATAACTTTAACAGACATAAACAACATACAGATTTGACCTGACTTTGAAACTACACTGTCCTTCTAGGATTTATGAGATTACTTTCCTCCTGAGAAAAATTAAAATGTTTATTTGAAATTGTAGAAGTGTGAGGACTACTCACTGCCTACATAAACAGTACCTCCCAATGTATGAATGAATGAACCATTGTAAAGCGCTTTGAGCACTTGGAAAAGCGCTATAAAAATGCAATTCATTAAAATGCAATTCATTATTTTAAAACACAAATACAACATATCTTTATTTCAAGTTGTGAACTGGGTCACAAGAAATGCATGCATACCATCAGCCAGCAAACATTAGTTTGCTTTTCCAAGTTTTCTACTGGATTCAACACAATCTGTGGCTTTTTTGTGCTGATGTGTGTACAAGGCTGTATCACACCAAACAAGATAATAAAATATAAACGTCTGGTTCCAGTTAAGATTGACACAGACATTGTGGGCAGACTGAATAGCCATTGTTTAAAATGTAATCTCTGTGAGCAGCTGGTCTGGTTTATGAATGGAAGTCATTGAAATAGTCAACCTGGCAGGTATCAACTAGTAGGTTACTACGTTTGCATTTGAATCCTGATCAAACTTGTATAATTACCTCTTAAAAACAATACAGCACAATTCTGTGACACACACACACACAAACGCACGCGCACACATGCAATACCCCCACGCCACCCTCATGCCTTCATGCCTTCCTTCATAAGAATGCTGACTCCAGCAGTCACACACACGTTAACAGAGATGTGTTGATTTCATCCTCCCATAACCATGTTTTTCTGCACTGTCAAACACAGTCACACAGTTATTACCTTTGCTGTTCAACCCTTCCACTGGGAAGAAACCAAGAGAAGAGGAGGAGAGAATAGGGAAAGAAAACACAGAAAGCAAGAGAGTGAAACAGCAGGCGAGAAAGAAAAAAGAAAACAGCAAAGCAAGGTCGAGGAGGAAGCGTGGGAGAGAAAGTAACATTAGTTCATCGACCTCTGGAGTAAATAATAGAAGACAGAGAGAGAGAGAGAGAGAGAGAGAGAGAGATAAGGAGAGGCAGGAAATAACTGGGAAACAGAGAGGATGTGTACACTGCCAATGCTGATGCAAATTAATAAAATCACATCACTGTACTGTACTGTACTGTTCTCTACCTTCTCCGCCTGGACCTGCAGTGCATTGTGGAGCGTCCTGGCCTGTTGAATCTCCTGGTTGAATTTATTCAATTCCTGCTGATGTTGCTTCTCCAGACTCTGTCTCTCCTTCTGGAGTTCCAACAAGTCCTGACATACAAAATCCATGCACACATGCACATGCACACACACACACACACACACACACAAATACGCATACACTTAATCGATATGCAAACTCGTTATTAGTCAATATTGCTTTGATGCTGTATGTCTTGACTCTGTATGTGATAGTTACTGCCCTGTAGATGTGGATCTTCTACACTGAAACATGAGGTACCATTATGTTTAGCCCCTCTCCTCATCTTCCCATACCCACTAGGGTTGGGACTCTGAACCGGGTCTGTTTCAGACACGGTTCCAAGATTGCGGGTCCGGAGCCGGTTCCATCGTTTTTTTATGAACGGTTCCGCAAACGGTTCTCATCAGTCTTCAATTGGCTACGCTGTGTCTGTGCATGCATGCAAGCAGCTATGGTGACGTCACCCCACCTAAATGAGTGTGTGGGGTGGATACGCCAACTGGTCTTGGATCAGTAGTATGCATGCAAACTTCAAGCGAGACGGTCAGGCGGAGAGTCGGAGACGAGTGTAGGCTATTAGCGAAAACAGCAGCATGTCGAACATCCAAGATATAGTCAAAGGAACGGCTGCACTTGCCTTGGCTCGAGTTTTGCTCGCTCAAAAAAAGCGTGTGCCTGCAGAATACACTCTGAATTAATTCGTATGCCTAGTTCGGTCTCCAAACCCAAAGCCCGACAAAATACGTGTCCAATTGGACTCGCCCAAGTTGAAATAATAGTGTTGTATAGTTATTTTTGCTTTAGTAATCACGCCAGGGAATCACTTTATTATAAGTAGAAATTCTACAAATTATTATTATTATTACAATTTTCATTCTACTGTAGAATGAATGAAAATATTATTATTAATAATAACATATATAGGAACCGTTAAGAGAACCGGACTCGTTAAGATGGACCCGGAACCGTTAAAAACCTAACGAGTC
Source organism: Electrona antarctica (assembly GCF_951216825.1). Lineage (NCBI taxonomy): Eukaryota > Metazoa > Chordata > Actinopteri > Myctophiformes > Myctophidae > Electrona > Electrona antarctica. The sequence continues at coordinate 22,133,333 of NC_136806.1, read as the reverse complement.
CCAACCCTTTATCCACCCGTCTATCCACCATCATCTCAACATGCATTTCTCATTATAGCTCATCTGTTCTGCCCTTTTCACTCTCACTCCAGTGACTCCACCCTTCTGTTCCCACCACCTGTCTGTCTGTCTGTCTGTCTGTCTGTCTCACCCTCTGCTGTTGTTTCTCCAGGTCCTTGACACGTTGTTGGTTTTGAAGTCGGCAGCTCTCAGCGTTCTGTCTCTGACACTTTAGCTCCTCCTGAAGCTGTCTCAGCCTCTGCTCTGCCCCAGACGCCTGGGCACACGCACACACACACACAAACGCACACAAATAAGGTGTGAGGTTATGCTGAAGCCAACCTCAAAAAAAAAAATGGTGATAGTGCATTTGATGTATATGCATGGTTCTTGTGTGTCTGGTGGTACCCGCTCGCTCTCCTGTGCCATGCGTGTGTGTGTCAGGCTGAGCTGGTCGTGGGCTTTCCGCAGGCTTTGCTCGCCGGCAGACACCTCCGTCCTGCTCTGGCCCAACTGGGCCTGTGCCTCCATCAGCCTCGAGGCCTCCGCCCTCAACTCGGCCTCCAAAGCCCCCACGCGGCTTTGCAGCTCCGACATGGACGCTGGCGGACACAGAGGCAAGTCAGGGTTCCATTAGACGAGTCGTCAATACAGATCACTGGGCAGTGTGAGCAGAGCATATACATATTAAATATTCAAGGCTAAATTGATCCTATAAAAGCATATTCCCATGGTGATGTTCCCTCTGGATATACTGAACATCTGTTGCAAACCTGAAACCAAAGGCTCTCTTGGTGGTATCATCGATCAGGACACACACATTGTCCTAGGTTTCTTTCATTGCCACCTTCTTCAATTGTTTTACCATTACATTAGTGGTGTTTTATTTGTAGTTTTGTACTTACATATTTTACTTTGCGATTACTGGTCCATTTTAATCTGTTAACCACATTAACCCTGGGATCCCCATTTTTTTTCAATTAGCTAATACAGGCGATCGATAGGCTCATAGATTGTTATTAGCTATTTATGCTATTTGTCATATGACGTTAAGTATATCAGTCTTAAGTGTTAAGTGTGTTTCATTGACGAGTCTGACATAACACAGTAGCAGTAGCGGACAGTTACAGAAATGGGGTCAATCAGTTCATAATGACTGCCCAATTGACAGCCACAGTTCCTATGTGCAAATGCAAAGCTGCAGGCTAGGGGTCATTGTGTTGCCTATGCCTACCCCTCACCTTCCACTGTGGGCTTTCTCCACACAAGGCCTGTTGGTATATTTCAAGTAGTTGCTCAGATGCTTCCAAAGCCAGTAACTGGGTTTTGTTTTTAATCAACAGCCAAGCCAATGATGATCCTAATTTCCACCACAAATTGTCAGTGTCGAAATCATTCATAAGTCTTGTCTGAACGAGGTCCTGGTTGAAAGCAGATGGTTGTGGCTTTACATTAGCTACCGCTCAGCAACCATGACCTTGTCTGTACTGGCAGACGGTTAACACTAGCAGCTGTGTACTGACTTAGTATAGTACAGTAGTAACTAGTACAGTGTCACCTCACAGTGAACAGGGAGACAATTGAAGGATTCTGTCTGACTCTGAACACATGACACACGGAAACAATGTCCTTATAGTCATTGACTCAAAAGATATACAGCCACTGTCAAACATGCAAACTGGCACAAAAACACACAGAGCCAACAAGCAAAGTAAACAGTGACCCTCCCCTCTCCCTGCTGCTCACCCGCAGCTAAAAGGAAGGATTTATTGGTTCAGATCGAATTGTACCCTTCCTGCTCTGAGCTACTGTGTCTGTGTCACACACACACACACACACACACACACACACACACACACACACACACACACACACACACACACACACACACACACACACACACACACACACACACACACACACACACACACACACACACAGTAGCAAGCCTGAGAGCAAGCGGAATAATGTTTAGATGAGCCTTTGGTTTTTAAACATCCTATTAGGGAACAACACGTGTTACCTGGACACAGGCTGGATACAGTGGAAACTAGAAAATGTGCTCAGTACTGTGGGTCACAACAACCAGGTAGAAGCTTGTTTATAAGTTATTGTGGTGCTTCTGTCACCATGTCCGCTTTTGTTCAATAGAACTTCATGATGCATTAGCCTACACTCAGTGGTCCCTGGAGCTTGACAACCAAGCGGTGGGACCAGTTTATCAGATCTCTCTGTCCAGAAGTGTACTGTGCCTTTTTGCGATGTGGCACACCTAGGCTACTACCACGTCCCCTTTTGGCTAATCAGTGTAAAAAGTTAATCAGTTCTAAGTTTTGTGCAAATTTGTTCATAACTGCCTGAGATATCATGCCAACAGGCAGACAGAGAGAAGTGGACAAAAACATGACCTCCTTGGCAGGGCAGAGGTACTCATTAAGTAAGGGTCACATGGTGTGTTATTTGATACGTGAATGCAAACAAGCCAAAACTAGACAGGTTTTAGCAGCCATTGCTGTATCCAAGCTGCCATTCACTCACTTTCCGTTTCTTTACTGCTGCTCTCCGCTACCCCACAAGCCACCTGTTCCAGCTGCACCCGACTGATGACTTCAGCATGGGGTGTCTGGGGGGAGGGGGCGCTTCGTCCCCTAGCAACCCGCCTTGAGTCATCGCGTTCCCATGGAAACACAGACGAGGGACTGGCGAAGACATCCGTTTGGTCCGACCGGTGGCGGAGGGGCGTATTCTTGTTCTGTTGTCGTTGGAGTGAGGATGTGGGAGTGTCCGAATACTGGAGTTGTTGCTGAAGACAGACAAAGAGACAGAAATGTGATTTAGTTATTAAGTTACATCCCTAACCCATTACCCTAAACACAAGCAACCACACAGTTAATAATAGTCTCTAGTTGCCTCCCACTCATCAGCCAGGGCTAGAGTTCTCAATCTCTGCCCGAACCCGACCCGTCGGGCCGGGCTGAGCCTTGGTTTTTTTTTATATAATTTTATTATAACAAAAATAACAATTTTGTTGTTTGTGTAATGTATTTATTTAATATGAAGAGGGCTGAGCTGGTGAATGTTGGCGATTCACTTTTACAGTTTAGGCTATACTATTATGCGACTGAACTGGTGGAGGAGGAGGCGATGATCAGCAGCAGCGCACCAGAAAATAAATAGAACTGTGGTTGTTGAACTTGCTACCGCTGGCTGGCCTCTGGTTTGCCAACCAAATGAGCTGCTTAGTGCTCAGCATCAACTATATAACTTAAGTTAACATGCCATATGCTTAAATGTTTTATAAGACCATCGATTCATCCGCAATAGCTCGTTTTGGAAACGTCAGGGCTCGTTGAACCCAGCTGGGTGCGTTGAATTTAGGTCCAGTCACGCAGGGTTCGCGTTTAGGGTAAACGCGCAAGAAAAGCCTGGTGTAGCTTGGCCGTTAGGCAATTGGCACCGGGTGAAAAATCGTGGGATATATATAAAAACATTATCCATTTGTAACTCAGAGTGTCAGAAGTTTTCACTGTCCAAAGAAAACAATAACGCACATCTTCTGCTTCTTGGTGCTGAGCCAAACTGCAAAAATAGAATCATGAAAAACACGACGGTGGCGCGCAACTCACTTTTAAATGCTCAAAATCTTTATTTATGTCAAACAGCCATAAATACAAATTTGCGAGCCACAGTTTTGTTTTTCAGGATTTTTTTATTGTCCAAGTGTATTTATGACATCCTGAATGCTCAAATTACAGAGTCGGTTTCACACAGAGCTGTTTGAATCTAATCCTACAACTCCCATTTCTAGAGCTCACAGTTTGCAAAACCACACGGGCGGGACACCACCAGTCGAGGCTTAAAACTGCTTTAGTGAGACCGGCGTGGTGTCGGCTGGCACACATTAGTAGTCACTCACCCTGACGTCTCTCCCCCCTCCTCTGTGCCCTGGATGGTCCTCGTTCCCACCTCCTGAAGGACTCTCGCCTCCTCTGTGCCCTGGATGCTCCTCCTTCACACCTCCTGAAGGACAAAAGCACAACATTTGGGTTGAGTTCCGTTCCACGACTGACGACCAACACCCAGAACCATGAGAAACAATACAGCTGGAGCGCTTGTGGTCTACTGTGTTCTAATAACAAAACAGGAAGCAGAGAGCACTGCACTGTAATCCCTAGAGAAAGACAGAGATTGGGGTAGGGAGAGAGAGGGGGGGTGAGAGAGAGAGAGAGAAAAAGACAGACAGACAGAGTCTATGAGTCTATGATCAAAGGGATATGGACAGAGTGTGATGAGGAAAGGGTGACTGAGAATTGGGAAATAAATGTATGACATCTCTGCTGGCTTCAGAATAGTTTTCCAGTATAAAGCTACAATCCAGCACCACGCGAAATTGAATGTTGTTTTAACCAATCTCCAATATGGTAGACTATTTGGATATAACCAGCATATGCAGTGGTTTGAGGTGCTCTTCCAACTATACTCCTAAGTCCTACTGTTACCCGTTACCTATCCACTGTGTGCCACTGCCTTCTAGAAAGTCCTACAAAGCTACAAAAACAATAATACATTTGAACCCTGCATACACAAAAATAAGCAGTGTGAAATGGGCACACAGATTCAGTCATGGAACCAGAGTGTACAGAGAGCCGTACCATTGCGTTCCCACGGCGAGGCCATGTTCCAACATGGTGTGGAGAACAAGCTGGAGTCTGCTGGCCGGTTGCTGTTCTGCAGCTTCTCCAGCTCCACCTCCAACCTGGGAGGAGAGAGAGAAAGAGTCAGACATGGAGAGAGGGAGCCAGGGATGGAAGAAGATAAACAATTGGAGAAAGGGTGACAGGAACAGGGACAGATAGACAGGGAGGGAGACAGGGTTAGAATAGAAACGGAAACATGGATACGGCGGGTGGAGTTGGATGGATGTGTGTGGTGTTGTTGTGAAAGGGGCATCAGAAGGAAGTGGAGCGGTTAGGAGTGTTTGGTGAATGAGGCAATTTGTGATGTTACTAGATGACACCGCCCATTTTTGGGCTGCAATGTTTTGATCCATATTATTTCCTTGCACGCTCTGTGTCTCAATTTGTTTGTATTGTATTATTCTTGGTTGTTATTTTACCATTTTGAGAAAAATGAAAAAAGTAATAGTTCAAATAACCGATCTACAAGCTCACAATGTGTCGATGTAGATCGGCTAGTTGAACAATTAGAAAATGTTTTTCAAAATAGTAAAAAAAAAAAGGCAAAGAAGTTTAGGTATAATGGATAAGACACTGACAAAAATAGGGCCATTATTGTTCATCATCATCATTTTATCTTGTTATTGTAAAGCACTTTGTAACCCGTTTTTTCTTAAAGCTCTTTAGAAATAAAGCGTATTATTATTATCAACATGAATATTATTTCCCCACCATGCTGACCTTTTGACCTCCTGTGTGAGGTTGTGGGTGAGGGTGCGGGCAGACTCCAGCTGCCCCTCCAGAGAGCACACCAGAGCCTGCTTGGTTTGCGCCTCTTGAGACAGCCGCTCTGACGCATGCGCCGCTGCCTGCGACTCCGCATACGCCAGCTTCATCTCCCTCTGCACAACTTGCAGCTCCCCGCGTGTCTCCTCATGCTGGACAGAGGGGGGAAGGAGAGAAGACGACAGGCTAAGCTAATGTTCCTTCCTAAAACGTCTCTCATTTCCTGACCTATGGTGACTCAAACACCAAAAAGGTTTATTTCTGGAAGCCTATTGGGAAGTAGGCTTGTTGAGTATGCATACCCTGTAGCTGGCGGTTACGACCCGGCCTAGGACAAAAAGTGGACTCCCTCCTCCCCAATCCCCAAATAAAACCCCTCAACACCAGTTTTACATGTTGGAAAATGTTAAATATAAATGTATAAACAATCTCTGTAGAACAAGCCGAGCGGAACTACTGTGGTAAAATCCTCAAGGGTTAATTTATCTGTATCTAACTGTCAGCATTAAATTAACAGTATGTACAGTATGTACCAATGGCAGCAGTACTACCTTGATAGTCTGTTTGTTGAGGGTAGCCTGTGTGTTGTCCAATTGAATCTGCCTCTGTTTGTTCTCTCTGGACAGTCTCTCCTGTTGGACCTGGAGGTCCTTCACTTTCTGCAGAGCTCGACCAGAGAGCCCCACAGTCCAGTCCTCTTCGGCCCAACTCATCTCTCCCTCTGCCTGGGCGGCTCCACTCCACCTCAGCTACCAACCACCCTCTGCCAGCGTGGGAAACCAACACCAGTCCCAAAACTGGCTATATTTTAGCTGCTATATATTTTTTCCCCCTACTGTTCAAGCCAGTTTGGCTGGTAAGCAAATACACTCTCTTATTCAATTTTTGTTGTTGTTGTTGATGTTTGGAATTCACAAACTACTAGCTGTTGGAATGTGTTAGTTCCATGTTCTGCTCCCAGGCAACAGGTGAAATGATATAGTCACCACTGCCACTGGAACTAGCAGCTGGAGGAGGGAAAAAGCCAAAACCACCCCCGGGATTCCAGCTGTCAAGAAGAAGGGGCGAGCAGTACTGTCAACCAGGAAGCATAGTCTGCAACAAGTAATAAAAAGGGCAGTGGTGTTAAGTAAGGTGCAGGTCACCGTCGTCAGCATGCTCGTGTTAGTGTGTATGCAATCACATACCACATTAATCTGACATACACTTCATAAGATGTGTGTGCACAGTGTGTTGTGAAAGGGAATTCATGCACTCAATGCACTGCCTCAGTCCTGTCTGTGTGTGCTAGCTGCTGCAAGCCTTGTAAAGTCCTGTCTTCTACTGTGTTGTGTTACTTAGAGGCTTTGGTCCCCTAAGACAGTTGGTTGCTAGCTCTGTGCTGCTGTGACTCACTGTTTTCCAAGCAGACCGCCTGCCAGTTTCCAAGCATGTTTCAAGTTGAAAATAGCTAAACCCATGCACGTACGCACACACGCACGTACGCACACACACACTATATAAATGTTAAAAATTAACTTGCTGAGACTACATCTAATTTTATTTTGACAGGTGTTTTAATATAGAACACACTCTTTTGGAGGCATGTGTAAATGTAAAAAGACAAACACACATACAGCCGACTCACTGTAAGCACTGGACCACACACACACACACACACACACACACACACACACACACACACACAGTATTGTGTGCTGCTATACTACTGTAGTAAATATAAATATTTAAGAATGAAGAAAAGCCTGATTCGAAGTTTCGAACCCGAGGAGGAAAACATGGATTCGTGTTTTGACGTGTACTCTAGCCTCAAGGCTATAAACCCGTCTTATGTTATAGCTTGGATTGGGCCGTGCGTTGTCATTGTTCACACATTATGTCATGCTTTACTGCCTGTTCACACAGACGTCACGGAGGTAAAGTCAAAACAACCTGACATGCCAACTCCTGTCCTGCAGTTACAACTACGACTTCATAATATACACATTTACATTTAGTGCCGGGTACAGACTGTACACTACAGTGATGTTCTAACGTTGCGTTAACACACATTTAACGTGTTCGGGTGCATGTCAGATATAGCCTAACTAAGCCATAACGTTAAAAGTTAATACATATAAGTAGCCATCACCACAGCAGATCTGTGACAGCTGTCTGTGGATCATCATTGAGATATTTTCTATCTACTACAGCGCCTCTGCTTTCTAGAACTGACTGCCATGGCAGATCTGATCACGCGGTTCAGTCAGAAGCTTCAAAAAGTAACAACAATACAACATATATTATAACCATTAGATATTAGGTGAAATTATATTGTCAGTCAGTTATATAGGGGAGGGGGAGTCACCTGGCTTTGAAAAAAGGAGGGAGGAAAAAACGTTTTGATCACTGGGTAATGTTTGGAGTAGCTATTTTCAGCACGTTAAATGTCAGAGAGCGCGCCCATGCTAGAAAAGCCCACTACCCCACACTTACCATTCACTCCCCGAGCGGACACTGGGATATGAAAGATGATGATGTTGGTAGACTAGTGGTGAACATGGTTCAATGTATACACGTTTACTTAATAATAATACCTTAATTAAAGCTAGCGACCGATATGGCGACAGTTTTCCTATCAGAACAAGCCGCCCGCCTGGCCTGACAACAACGCCACACACAAAAGTCAGTCCGTTTGGCACGAGGCGGGGCGGGGGCTGGTGACGTAGTGAGGAGGGGGATTGTTTGGGAAAAGAAAAGTTGGTCCATGGGTAGATTCTATCTATATCCCATAGCCTGTAAGGACGCTTACGCCGTGATTGGCTGAGTTTGTAAAGCAACAGCTGATCAAATAATAAAATATGTTTATTTTCCGAGATTAAATAATTGAAATAATTCTAGTAAGTCTAGTTTAAATATTTAATATGTTCATGTTCATATTCATCAACTGAGTAGGTTGTGGCATCATTTTTACTTTTTTTAACAGTGTAGGCCTAGCCTTCTGTACTGTTTCAAAATACTGCTAATAATGTCCCTGTCCCTGACCCTCTGTCTCTCTCTCTGGCCTGACGCCAGTGTGTAGAGTGCATGGAGTGCACAGGAGATGCTCTCTGACATTCGCCCCTCCGGGCCATGGGATGAAGTTTTTCAGAGGCGTGAACTGACGACCTCTAGTGATAGAGAAATGATACTTCCATAACCTCGCCCACCAGGCTTTCCACCACCTCGGAGAATACTACCAGCAGTGCTTGATTGGAATGGATCGTTTAACAAAAACAATAAGAAACAATAAGAAAAACAAAAAAGATACCACATTTATTCCAGCAGTGGAAAGTTACATTAATTTACTTGACTGTATCACTGTGATCGTGCCTAGCCCCGGTCCCAGCCTTACTTATTTGCAAAGAGAAAATCGTAGATCGATCGTCCCCTGATGGGTGCCAGAATGATTGTGAAGTTGTGAACAATCAGAGAACCCATTTTGTTTTAAATAAATAAATGCGTGCGTGCGTGTACATGCGTGTACATGTGTGTATATAGTCATGAAGCCCTAACCTACATCACATGTACAGCAGTGCCATACTGAAATAACAGTAGTAGGCATATGGCGTAAATCTGACTTACAGTGCCACCTTGTGGCTGAAACTTGGACAAGCACAATAAATCTACCTAGAAAATTACCTGGGCACTTTAAAAGAGGCTAACCAAATAAAATGCTGGAGCACTCTGGGTCTGTACGTTTTTATTAATTTGCAGATTTGCAGGGGGTGACTGATTTCGACCACCGTCTTCCTCAGAGTCAAACCGCTGGTCACCCCAGAAAATGTATGAAACGTGCAGACCCATGTAGTCGAGAGTGCCCAGGTATTTACCGTATTTTATTTGCCTAGTGTCTTTTGAAGTGCCCAGGTAATTTTCTTTTTAATATTAATTTTGTCCCACTGAACTGAGCCCTTCTACCCACAACTTGGCTGAAGCGATTTGGACTTCTCTTTCTGACAATTAAAGGTATATTCAGTGATTTCACAAATATCACTTATTTTTTTGTATTGTTGTGATAATCCTCCGACTTGCAACTTTGCTGGAACTAGAGATTCAAGTTGTTTTATCCACATATTCGTATAATGGAAAGTGAGTGGGCATGGACATTTCTATGTAACTCCCATTAAAAGATGGCAATTACCTGACCTGTTCCACCTGTCATACAGCATGGCCCAGCCTAGATCTCTGTGAGACAGAAGATGGGACACTCTCTGTCTTGTTAACTCTAACAGCCTCTGTATATGGGGTAAACCTGCCTCTGTTACTGTATGTCAAATAAAAGCCAAATGCTGCTATGTCTCCACTGCCAAGGGCAAATCAGAGCAAACAGGGTGGCCTAAGAGAGAGTAACAGTACAGTCCCAAGGCACAGTCCCTTCCAGACCGTGCTGGCTACTCCAGATTGTGCTGACCTGTATCAATGAATGTTAGCATGGAAAACATGTGACAGAACAGTCTGATGCAGAGGTCTTACAATGGCCATGTGGGTTCCACAAACATTTGAAGAACTAACTGCCCTGCTACCTGGCACCACAAAGAACAATGTTGCGTTTTTACATGGCAGGAAGCACTGTCTGGCTGAGAGAGGTTCCATTCTTGCTAAACCTTGATCTAGTCAAACATTCCTGGATGAGGAATGAAGGCCTATATCTAGGAAATTCCCCACTGCTGTTTATTACCATGCTAGTTAATTAATTGGGAAACAAGATAACAATAAAAGGGCAAGTCAAATGGGTGGACATTTCTATGCTTGCTTGTTTGTTTCAGTCCTGCAGGGATTACAGACTTTGGTGATCCTTTAAGTTTAAAATTACCTTTATTGCAGGAACAGGAATAAACTCGTTTCCAGCTTCCTCTTAACAGCATTTCTCATTTTTGGAGACGTGTGAATCTATAAAGAAAAATAACAAATATATTAGAACTAAATAACAACTTAGACATTTTGTCTTCTAATTAATCTTCCTTTGGATTTCAGCAGGTTAGAATTATCAATGCCATATTGCTGCCTTCCACACTTCAGTCAGGACAACTCATGAATGGAAGAATATATATTTATTGAATATAAAATGAGCCATATATGTATTATGGTTTGGCGATGAATTGGCAGGGACTCCGAATCCCCCGTACGCTGTGCCTAAACAGCAGATCCAAAACGACTGGGGTGGAGGAGGGTGAGCAGCAAAAGTCTTAGCAGACAGCAGCGTAGCAGTATCAGTGTGCAGCACCATCAAGCAAGCAGCATGCTCAGTGCAATAAACTTCCAGTTTAAATAGCCAGTATGAAGATGGAATGAGTGTGTGATTGGCATGGATGAGTGAATCATTTGAATGAGAATGTGATGCTGAGGCGGCCCAATGAACGGCCGGCAGCAACTGCATTGAGTTTCCTGACTGAACATGCTTTGCACATGACTGTGACAGGAGTTTCTTGACTGAACATGCTTTGCTCATTTCTTTTTGAGAAACAAAAATAAAACAAACAAATAAAACATCTTAAAATCCCCAACTGATATTTCCCCCCTTTTAGCTATTATTCCACTTCTCACAGTCTTCACATCATCATCTTCTGCTTCAACAATGACTCTTAAGCCCATTGGCTGAAAATAAATGTGTATCTTCCGAGCAAGTTCAGGCAGATCAACTCAAGTCTGGGCATCACTTTCAAGCTGTTGTCCAAACAGTTGACCAAGCTGGCAGCTTATCTAAGCTCATCCAATGCCACTTGTTCTCCTCTTGCTGTCACATATCAGTGATACGTGGCATCACTGCATCTTGGTATGCGTTTCTTGCTCCCACCACCTGTAAGGCTCTGTTTTCCCCTGTGGGTTTTATATTCTCCTGGGGGGGTTTCGTTCTATCTCCATGCTCTGAAATCGGTGTCTGTTATGCTGAGCATGGAGACATTTGAAGCAGAGCCTGAACGCTAAGAAATGTAATATTCACGCCTGCATTTACATCAAATAGAAACATTTCTAGTCTATAGTAACAGTACATTGACTTATCAGACTTGACAGTTTTTCTAATATCCAATCAGTTGACACTATTACGATGAAGTCCTGTAAATTATTTTTTATTCTGCCCGATATTTAGATATTTGATATTCATTTTATAATCTACACCCCCTTCCTATACAAACTAATACAAACCCATTGTAACTTTTTAACCATGATAGATTAATCGAAAACACCTGTCCTTGATGACTCGATACTGTCCTCCTATTACATTAGGGGGGCTATGTTTTTTGTAATACTTTTTAAAAACATTTTGTTGTTTAAAAAAATAAAGAAATATCCCTTTAAAGGGGAAAACCACCCATTTTCAACATTTTACTATGTCATTAATATACCTTAGAGCTGTTGTGTGGAAATAATAAAAAAGTCCCCCCATTCTGTGTTTCCTAGAACTGTAATTATGAAAAAAAGCATTAACATGGTGAAACACATCTTGATGACATCATCAAGATGTGTTTCACCATGTTAATGATTTTTTTCAGATCTCTAGTTCTAGGAAACACAGAATGGGGGAATTGTTTTATTATTTCCACACAACAGCTCTAAGGTATATTAATGACATAGTAAAATGTTGAAAATGAGTGGAATGCCCCTTTAAGCTCTATTGCAGATTGTACAGTAAATAATCATGGGGGGATGCTAAGAACGTAGCCTTGTCCATATCTAGGCCAACTATCTCCTTCTCAGTATCAATCTTTCTTTTTTTTTGTGGCTTTCGCCTTTTTATTTTTTATGGAGGGACAGACAGTAGGACATGGGGAGAGAGATGGGGGGTGACATGCAGTAAAGGCCGTCGGGATCGGGAGTCGAACCCGCGGCACACTGCCAGACTGGATCGCCAGCCAAGGTGCCTGGACCACTGAGCCACGGCCCAGGCCTCTTTCTTCGTTTTGATCTTTCCATCGAACATCCTACTGTAGCTGCTTCAGCATAATCATCTTCTTGATAGTCTTTAATCACTTCCACTTCTCTTTTTGCCAGGGCACACTGTACAGCTTCTTGATCTCCACAACACTGAACGCACTTTGATTCCTCCTTCTTTGAATCACTGTAACTGTACTTTACAAGCATAGACTTTAAATGTTTTGATTTATTTTGATTTATTTTGAGTGGCTTGCATTCGGGGGTCTCTTTTGTGATCCACCCTGGGGTTTCTTCCATTTCTTTTCCAACCAATGTTTTTTCTTGGTGGTTTTGCCTGATTGGGTGTCTAAGGACAGGGGGCTGTTTGCTTTGTTAAATGTGGGCCTGTAAAGCCCCTTGCAAATACAGTTTAGTTGAATTGGAATTGAGGTTTTTCAAGTGATGTACAAAACATCACTTGTTCTTACATGGCATGAACATATCCTTACTTGACAGCTCATGTCATTGAGGAATACTCTCTAAGAACTGACATACTCAACGTCTTACTTCACTGTAGCATGAAGCTTTCACCTGCCATTCCCTTGAACTTCATCAGCACATTCTGCTAGTAGAAATGTGACTTATTACCCTTTTTAGGCCTTATTAGAGATGGGAAATCAAGGTACTTTAATATGGGTGTTGGTGTTTATAGGTTTCACTTCTACATTGGAGAGCACACTGTGCACCAAGCCTCTGCAGAGGACACAGGAACCACCAACTTCAACCTGACCAGAGCTGTATATACCTGAAGAAAAAGAGCTTCCACCTATAGGAACTAATCCCTGTGCTTCTGTTACTCATATTCAGGCATATGCTCTACAACTACCTACCTACCTACCTATCTGGATGTCATTGTCAGACTTGGTGATGATCGGCAATAACCAGGGTGGTGACGTCAACATCGCTCAACCAGGTGTTTTCAGCAGAAATAGGGGTGGTGATGGGGGGTTGCCTCCTAGAGCAGGGGTTATCAACCTGGGGGTCGCCAAATTATTTTGGGGGGGTCCCCAAATTATTAAAACAAATAAAATAATTTAAAAAAAAATGGCCAAAGCATTTCCGGGTGTCCCCAGCCAAACATCTTTTGAGAACCCCTGCCCTAGAGGAGCAAAGGCTTAAGTCAATGGAGCAATAACCTCGGAAACCCAGACGTTTTTATAATGGAGCGTAGGGGAAAGAAGCGTACCACCTAGACGTGCTGCGGCGCGACAGCTTGACTAACAACACTGCAGAGTTTAAGAACCTGATGTTGGATAGGAATTTGTGGAGGGCAGCGATCCAGGAATCCTGAGTTGGTGTTGGCTAGACCTCACTCTCGCAGCAACTAACTAATAAATAGACAATTAGTGGGGGATGAGGATGAGGTTTCAGATGGGGAGTGGCAGCACTAGAGAGTACTCTAGTAAGTACATTCGGTCCCACCATAACATATTCTCTTTTTTGGGTAGATTTTTACAGTAGTTAAATCAGGCACCTAGGCTTACCAGCCTAGGCGCCTGGACCGCTCGGCCGGCCCAGGCCCCACCATAGCATTCTCATTAGCTGTGAATGTTCATTACAGCTGTGTTCACAGTAGCAAGACATGATGTGCCATTTCGTTGACTATGACGATTGGTTATTCCACCAAAAGGCCATCAATTATCTTACCACCACCTCATTAATCTCCATTCCTAATTGGCTGCCTGAGAAAGCCTATGGGCCTATGACCTGTAACGCAGTTTATTATAGCACATTTCAACAGGGCGCTTTAAACAAAACCTGAAATGGAATCAGCTCAGTCTCAAAATGAAGGAATGCACAAAGAATGATTCACAAGTCACGACTCTCCACAAAATAATCCATCCATCCATCCATCCATCCATTCATCCATCCATTCATCCTTCCTTCCATTATCCATCCATCCATCCATCCATCCATCCATCCATCCATCCATCCATCCATCCTTCCATTATCCATCCATCCATCCATCCATCCATCCATCCATCCATCCATCCATCCATCCATCCATCCATCCTTCCATTATCCATCCATCCATCCATCCATCCATCCATCCATCCATCCTTCCATTATCCATCCATCCATCCATCCATCCAACTAATTAACTATATGACCAAATAAAAAGAGAGTGGACAATCCACAGTGCAAAAAACCCCACAATGTTATAGAGCTAATACTGTTTGCATAGACTATTTTAACTGCATTGCTCAAACAGCTAACATATTACAACATTTATCCTTAATGGCCGATGTAAATGTCATGAGAGTGAAGAATGTCCCCATTAAAGTGATATAAAACTAGAAAAGTGTGCTCCTCAGAGTGCAGATCTCCACAAGGCCAGGTTGCCTACCCAGGGCTGTGTCCCTCATCAGGACGGTAACAGGATAACTTATCCTGTATCCGTCAGGACACGGGGAAGTTGTGGGAGAATTAGAATTTGTACGGCAGACTGTGCAACTATTCATGTTTGTGGTGCCCCCCGTGGGCAGAAGGGAAAGGGCTTTTGGAGATGCACTGTATAGAGGCCCCTCAACATATGAGTTCAGTTTGAGGATGATTGGATTATAAGCCATTTTTTGTAAGAAATAACATTCGGTATTAAATGATTGGGTGAATGTAATTACAGACAAACGATATGGAGTATGAAAATCTGGTTTCACAGACACTGACACATCTAATGGTGCATGAGGACATTTATGCCTAATTTGGTGAAGAAAAAAGAATCCTGTTTCTGTAACAAACAGTGGTATTGTGCCCCTGCAGTGAAATAGCTTTTGGCTCTATGTTGTTTAGATGCCTCTCAATGTGTGATTACATTCGGGGGAAAATCGGTTCAGTTCATGATTTGTGGGATTTTGTTGCAAAAGGATAACATCCGTACATTTTGGAATTCAATCATAGCCAATCGGAATGAAATATGGAAAGTCTGAGTCCAGAGATAATGGCCCTCATTTATCAACGCGGTGTATGCCCAAATATTGGCGTATGCCAGAATCACCGCGATTTTCGGCATTTATCATTCCAGCATGAACTTTGGCGTGCGCCCGGCCAAATATCGTGTCAGGTCGGGAGCTGTCGTAGGCTTTGTCCTCACCTGTTTTTCTGTTGTAGAAAAGCGGAGCAGCATTGTCTGACCAGCTGAAAGGCTGTCACAGGCATCTAAACATATGTATTCACTCCTAAAATGTTAATATAAAACTGTATAGCCTATGTATATACATGTAAAAAAAAAAAAAAGAAAAAAAAGTAAAGGAATACATCAATGATGTGTCTTTGTGTCATATGAAATTGGTAGGAGCTTTCCAACTTTAAAAACAATATAAAATGTTTACAATGTTACAAGTTTATGCTAATCAAACAGTGCTTTACTGGCCTTGTTAAACATATGCGAGCAACTTGTGAGAAGATTTCGAGCAGCAACCGACATGTCTCAGGTTTCACCACAAGCAGTAACATGTTTATATCTGAACGCCGAGCAGTTTGGACTAAAGCAAACAACTTTGGAGTATTTTTCGGAGAAAACAAGCAACAAAGAAACGACGATGAGTGGATCCTTATGGGAGGCGCGCGCATTGTTCCTCACGATGGGAAGAACGTGGGCGCTGTCTAGCAGCCTGGGCAGCACGGAAGGTTAGTGTTGAGCTTCGGCTGCATGATAACCCTTACAAGTACACGCCATCCGACAGGTCTGGCGACCTCCGGGGTTAAATCTTAACCCGCCATCTGACGGGTTTGGCGGCCTCCGGGGTTAAATCTTAACCCGTCATCTGACGGGTTGCGAGGCGATCTGGCGTCCATCGTGTTAATGAACTGGTGGGTGTGTGCATGGCCACATAAAAACATAATTTTAACACTTTCTGTATACTTTTTTGAAAAAAATCTTTCTTCTAGTATAATCATATCTGATGATCATGTTGGGTAAAAATATCACGGCACTCCATCTTTAAATGAGTTACTGTAAATGTTCTGTCTACTCCGGGGACGTTGTGGGCAGACTGACAGTTTTGTTGTTAATGTATATCGGCCATATACATAAAGTTGGCAGGGTTAACCAACTTTGGGACTAAAGTTTCACTCCTCTACTTGACACGGGGCTTAAGTCTTCACTAATCTACGATGACAAATTTAACAGCAAATGCGCAAGAATGTGACTAAGGGTGTTGAAAAGAGGATAAAAGTACAACCATTTAAGTTGAATTTCCTACAGCAATCAGAGTCACTTTTTTGACATGCACGTTTGTGCTCAGAAGGCATTTGTTCTGCTTGTCAACGCAAAAGTCCAATTGGAGGAATCTTGTATTAAAAGAGATCAGCACATTTGCATGTTTTCAGGATGGCTGCCTTGATTCTTTGCGTGCATATATGAGCAGTGAAAAGTAAAAGCTAAGATTTCATTATTTCATCTGTCTGAGCTGTGCCATTTCCTGCCTGCTAAATTAAATTGTGCCACTTTGTTGGGTACAGTTGTACATTCATAGATGCAATTTAATCTCCTGCTGGCTATCCACAGATATCGAGCGCCTTCAAAAATTATATATTTCGGATTAAACAATAACTATACAGTTATATTTTATAAAGAATGAACCATATTGTGTTATTTATTCCCGTCTTATTTATCCCCCCCGCAACCTACACACAGAGCCTAATTGGGTACTGATTTGTGTGTAACTAACAAAACGTCACCAGAGCACCTTGTGTTTTAGCAGCCATCACTGTTTCACTTGGAGCATTCTCCTTCCATTATTCTAACAACATTAAGAACTGGAGTCTGTGTTTTTGTGGCTTGCAATGAGGTCCCCTAGTAGGGGACCATCAACACAGATTTATCTCACCCGTTGAGTAAGGGACAGATAGGCTTCCCTCACACCACGTCGTTGTCTCCGACTGCCACAGAGTTGGGTAATTAGGATGTTTTATCACCCCACGCAGTGCTGAATCAGTCACAATGACGTTTGCCAAGTGTGCACTCTGGGTGCAGAAACCACAACAGGAACATGCCAAGCTGTTGTCATTTAGACAGCTTATGAGAATGAGAGCAGTTAAACACGTTTCATGTGTGCATACAAATCAAATGATCAAGGATACATAAACTAGACTGCCATCGGTGCCATCATGAGCAGCTTGCTTGCCTGCTGTGTACATGACAATGTAGATGACAGACGAGAGAATATCTGACTCAGGGTTAGTCTGACATTGCAACAAACAAACAGGTTTTCGGCTGATATACAAATGATGCATCTGGTTATGTTTTGTGGGATGATGCTAACCTTTATGATCACAGATACTGAGGTAAAAAGCCGTGAGAGCTATTTGCATTAATGAGTTTTGTTGTGTTCTATATGTAGGTGGATTGGGTGTGTGGGTTTTCTTCTTTCTCATCTCTCCAGGGCTATTGTGAAGCTGAGGTCAGGGCACCTCACCATTAAAAGCAACGGTCATAATTATATTACAGGGAACCATGGCAACATGCACACTGAAAGGTTTTCAGTGCAGGCCATTTTCTATATAGTGGGGAATTAGGTTTGACATGTCTGTGTAACACAAAATACAAACAAGTATTCTCAGGTTCGCACATTCTCAACTCAAAAATCTAAAGCAAGCAAGCAAGTTAGCTAGCTAGCTGGCTGGCTGGCTGGCTGGCTGGCTCAGGCTGGCTGGCTGGCTGGCTGACGGTTTGGGTT
>NC_136806.1:21905260-22110260 GCF_951216825.1 Electrona antarctica | reverse complement strand
TTTGAAACAGTAGAGTCCCTAGGATGCTCCCTTGGGGGACCCCACACTCTACTGGGAGGGAAGTAGACAGGGTACCATTCACCTCGACCACCTGTTTCCTTCCCTCAAGGTAAGATCTCACCCAGTTTACAGATGGGCCATCAAAACCGATTGCCTTCAGCTTGTTTAGCAGTATAGAGTGGTTCACAGTGTCGAACGCCTTTTGAAGGTCCAGCATGACCATGCCGCAGTACTTCCCTGAGTCCACCTCACGTCTGATGTTATCAGTCAAGTACAACAGACATGTGTCAGTGGAGTGAGATTTTCTGAAGCCTGACATGAATTAAAAAAGAAGCTTGTTATTAAGCAGATAATTGACAAGCAAGTAATTGACAATATCTGACTAATGTAAAGTCACAGCACCAACTTGAATGAGGCAGTATTGCATCGTTACTGCTCTTAAGGTTTTTCTTTTCTACTGTACCATAACTATGCATTGTTTTTATTGCTTTATTTTACACTGGTGTATTGTATTGTATTGCACTGTATTGTATTGTTTTCTCTGACCACTTTGGTACGATGAGAGTAGTTTTTAAATGTGCTATACAAATAAAATTGATTTGATCTCAGTAACAGGTCACACCCATCTACCCATATTCATTTCGACAATCAGGGCTTGGTCCAGAGCAGAGACCAGGACACAGGGCCTTGGCCCCTGTTAAACAGCCCCTGGCATGACAGGCAGGGTATAAGGCCAGAGCCGTCAGTGTGGTCCAAATGACAATGTTCTCCCCTCAGTATACCTGGTGTAATGACACCTCTGGAGATGCCGCACCACGTTGGGTGCTGCTTTCCACCAGCAGCCCAACCTTTAAAGGGCACGTCAGCCGTGTGACTTTACGGTAAAACCCCCCAGAGGAAAGTTTCTGTAAAGTGGTAGAACCCACTACAGTAAGCACCCCAGCTGTTCAGTATTCTTGGCACGCCATGCCACAGCCCTCGCAGCCGCCCCTTATTTTCATTCTCCCTATCAGCTTTGAGGACAAGGCTTGCATGTTCCTAGCCAGTACTGATAAATTCCAAATGCTCGAGAGCCGTCTGTCAGAAAATATGTGTGGCAAATGATGATAATTTGGGCTTGAGCTCTCTTCACATCCTCTCCTTCCAGGCTCTGGGATCTTAAGAGTTTGTCTCTTAGGAATTGAAAGTCTTGAATCCTAATGAAGCTTCAAACACGACCACCTGGAATTCCTCACAGGTTCTCTTGACACGGCCATGCTGTGCTTGTGGTACATGTACGGGCACTTGTGTGGTCCTCGGTAGTAACTCAATATGCAGGACATGGCACGAGAACCACAGGTTGGTGATTTCTCTATGTATATCAGTGGGTACAGTAGTGCATATATCACAATCAACCCCTGCTAGGTTTGTGTTCACAAGCTTGCACAGTGGGTTGAGCACAGCACTGACACATCCAGGGATAGAATTATTATTTTTACTGAGATGAACCATGTAGCAAAATCTTCTGTACTATGTAAGTTACAAAAGATTATGTAGGTCTACTATAAGTATAAGGTTCCCTGGACTAAATGTGTCTTGTGGACTGGACATGTTTATAACCTCACAGTTGCACAGATACTAATGCATTGTTTCAGATAGGCTATATATAATATATGTGTTTGGTAATATTGATTCCTTGCTAAGGCCAATTTGGAAAATGAATTTCAAAAAGACATATTGCTATCATCATGGACACTGCGCAATCAATGCATGTGATATGATTGTTTGATCCAGATAAAAGCCAGATGATCATTTTTTTGGCAACACTATAGTGCTACTCACACCTGAAACTTGCAATTAAATGGTTTTCTTTTCACTGTGCACATTCATTTGAAACAACAGTAATACTGTATATGTATATGTATCTTGTGGCCTTGCAGTGGTGTTTATTGCTGTGATGGCATGGAGCTCGGTACTGTGATGAGGACTGGCAGTGTTGGGATTTTGGTGTAGAGCACTATAATACAGATGGATTGAGATGCGCAATGAAGAATCCTCCGAGATGCTCTCAAAGGACAGTGGCAGAATTCAATTCTGATTCAGTTTGGTTGTTAGCACTGCATGTGCCCTCCACAACGAATGAGTCATGAATCATGTGCACACGCACATCCAACAGTGAATGCCCACTCAGAGGTACACATTATTGCCTAAAAATTAAGGATTCTTGGCTGCAAGGATCAAACTTTGTCCTTTAACCCAGTGTGCCACCCTGGCATATTTACAACAGACACATTAAAAGATGGCGTTATGCTGCTATAATTAAACCATTTAAACATCCTTAAAAATCCTTAACTTTTCTTTAGAGGCACTCCTGTTTGCTGGACACAAGGTGGCAGTAGTAGCATGTTATTGGGTACACCACAGTAATCCTAAAAAAAAAAAGTCAGCATTTATTATTTCTTGAAAGGAAATTCAGTTGGCACAGAAACATGTCAGGTTTTAACTTGGATGAAAAACAATTAAGAGGAAAACAAATAAGAACATTAATAGAGCATAATGGGCTATGTGTAATACAACATGTGTGAAATACAACAGATGATAGTTAAGACGAGAAGAGAGGCCGTCAGCATCTGCAGGAGTGAGAGAAGATACAGGTGGGAGTGAGAGAGACAGACAGACAGAGAGGGGGGCGGAGGGAGAGAGAGATACAACCGTGAAGGAGCAAGATGGAGAGGAGAGAGTGGTGGAGGTTTTGGTTGGGGGTGGGTGGCGTGGTGAGCAGTGCACTCAATGCCCCAACAGAGACATCGTTTGCATAATGACATGTTACTTCCCGTTTGGATGTTTCCCGGCTCTGGCAACCTTAGGTGCTGCATCTGTTTACAAGCACGCCACTTTGCCAAGGAGCACAGGAGCCACTCCGCATTCATGAGCCATCTCTTAAGGATCTACAGCTGGAGAAGAAAAGGAGAGCTAAGAGGGCTACCGAGGAGAAGGAGAAGGGAAAAAGCCATTTCTCCATCTGTGCGTTTCATCACAGCAATGCTTTAAATTGGGTAAAAACAACCACATGCACGCACGCACATACACACACACACACACACACACACACACACACACACACACACACACACACACACACACACACACACACACACGGACACACACACACACACACACACACACACACACACACACACACACACACACACACACACACACACAGCGTTGCAGCCAAAGAAAAGATGATTTCCCTTTTCAGGCTTAAAATTAGTTCTATTTCAGAGATGGTATGGGTTTGTTCCCCATGGATACACGCTTGTGCCTTTATTTTCCATTTCTCTGCTCATAATATTGGCCGATGTTTGAATCACATAGCGTATAGTATAATATAAGCCACTATCATAGCATACTCCTTTCTGTTTGCAGTGATGATAGTGTTACTCTCTGTGTGTGTGCAGACAGACAGACAGACAGACAGACAGACAGACAGACAGACAGACAGACAGACAGACAGACAGACAGACAGACAGACAGACAGACAGACAGACAGACAGACAGACAGACAGACAGACAGACAGACAGACAGACAGACAGAAGGAGAGAGAGATTACTGGCACTGAGTCATCGCAACAAGCAGAAAGGAGTGAGTGTACAGTACCGTAGCCTATGTGAGCGTACACATCACATACACATGTACAGTAAGATCCTTACAGGTCCATTTGAGTCCAATCTCCCTTAAATTAACTCTGTGGGAGTTAATTTGTTTTTGGGTAGAATTTTGCCCCCCGCAGAGAACATCAAATACATCTGCCCTCATGCAATATTACCCAAAGTGTTTATGTGCATTTTACGTCATTAAAAGTCACAGCTTCTGTGTGCAGCGCGAAGAGAGCTATTTGGTACGAGGTCTAAATGAAAATGAGGAGAAACAACTCGGAAGCTACAGGCCCCACAGGCAGACATATTGCAGATCAAAGACGGAGATGCTAAATGACTGTCATTAAAACCACTGAAGCAGTTGACGAAAAAAAAAGGTAAAAAAGAAAAGGCATGTGCCTTCGTCGAAAAGGGAAAGATGGAGCTCTTGCTCGCTGCTTGGTTGACATAAAGGAGAAAATGATGATTTACTAGGTAGGCTTTTATTCATTGGTTGTCCCAGATGAATAAAGATCAAATTATGGGTTTATGAGTTTCGCTGTCTATCTTGACATTTATATGAGCCTAGGCCCAGCTCGACGTGATTTATGTTTACAGCACAGGGGAAAAAACAAATGAAGTAGCTCGGAATCATATTCTAATGCTCTGTCAACACAAGGGAGAAACGCCAAGAGGGCTGATGGAGAGAACACACACACACACACACACACACACACACACACACACACACACACACACACACACACACACACACACACACACACACACACACACACACACACACACACACACACACACACACACACACACACACACACACAGGTTGATTCTCTGAGAGCGCTGGAACCTATAGGCTGGTGGGAGGGGGGGGGGGGGGACTTGGCAAAGTAATAGACAACAGTCCATTTCTCAATGTTGTCGGCTTCACTCGGCTTCAGGGTGTGTAAAAGAGCGCACGTAGGCCGACGTCCACTTGGTGGCAGCCAAGTACAGCAGTTGCGACCTCAGAGCGCTATATGTTTGTCATTAAGGCCCTGATACAACCTATGGATACAACACAGGGAGGGGAGAATGGGGTGAAGAAGAGGAGGAGGATGGGGGGTGGGGGGGAGGAGGAGCAGAGTAACGGGAGACCATCCATAATGTATGTGATATCTGCTGAGCAAAACACAGGAAAAAGATGCATATTTGCAGGGGTTATGATACTAATGATGACACAGATGGCGGTGCCCACACATGCCTAAAAAGTGTCCTGCCTATCATTCAGCCGTGGGAAAACATACTGTGTGTTGTGTTGTGTATGGTGGTTGTGTAATGTTAGGCTTGAAATTGCACCTGCAGACACGGGGGGGGGGGGGGGGGGGGGGGGGAGGGGGGGAGAGAGAGAGAGAGAGAGAGAGAGAGAGAGAGAGAGAGAAAGCCCAACGTTGTTCCCATTATATGCTTGTCATTTTCAAAGCTGAGAGATTACTCTAATTTCCTTAATACTCATTATTGTGTATCTCCTCTTATACCTTCCGCCGTCCTCCTAAATGCTCTCATAAGAGCAACAATGTGGTGTGTGGTTTTGAATAGCTAATGAGTGCAAATGCCCCCCCCCCCCCCCTTTCTAGTCTCATATTTCCTCATGTAAAGAAAAACCTTTTGAAGCCTCTCTCTTGCTTGTTCTTTATGCTTCAAAATGCCGCCGGGTTTGCACCCATTTCAGAAGGGGGGTGCGCTTATCGTACAATAGGGCTTATATAGCGGGTGTATGGATTGGGAGAGTTTAGCATATTTTTACTCTCCTCTCTTCATCACTCTTGTTGAGCTGATTTGTAGCCCACCTTGTTCCTGTGTGTGTGTGTGTGTGTGTGTGTGTGTGTGTGTGTGTGTGTGTGTGTGTGTGTGTGTGTGTGTGTGTGTGTGTGTGTTTAGGGCGGGGGGGGGGGGGGGGGGGGGGTGGAATGGAAATATCACTAGCAAGGGAGATATTACTATTCAAAGGGCATATTACTTCAGCGATTGTCTTCCATGTCAGTCAATTGTATACCTACTGTATAGCAAGAACGTGCAATTGCATACAGTAGCCTACATATATTTCCCACTCATTATCATGGACCCACTTCCCCTCCTGTTTTGATTGCATGATTTATGCATACTTCACTTTAAACAAACTTGTGTCTTAACCTTGTTAGTAGGGAAAGAACATGGAAATGATTTCCTTCCAAATGTAAAACAGATTCATATTTGCACTAGTGGTCTGTTCAAATGACAGACAGACAGTGGGCATTAAAATGGAGGAGATATTGAACTTCATATGCCAGAAATGCTGAGACAAAATGTTGAATTTTCAATTTAAAATCTCTTCATTTGCTGTGCACCGAGCACATTTTTCTTTCTGTTTAAGAGGTCAAATGGAACACAAAGCAATTAGCAACGGCCATTACATGGCACAATGTCGTATTCTCCATCAATACATCGACACCCATTGTCTCCCCATTACCCATCTCAGGTAAACTCTCTCTTGCCACTTCTCTTTTCCTTCTCTCTTTCCGGTTGTCTTAATTTACAGCAAATTGGAAGGTGTGATGGTTCTGGCCTCAGCAGGGGAACGTAGAGAGGGAGGGGGAGAGAGATGGTGTGAAAAGAGCGAGAGACGTGAACAGGGAAGGTGGGCGGCTGCGGTACAAAGGCCCAGAATAGAGGTTCTTGCACTTTTGCGATCACATCCCCTGAGAGCCACTGAGGGTCGCGGTGACATATGCCCCCTCATTTTCCAGTCCATTGGTGAATTGCATGTGCTTGCACTATAGCAGGCGAGGGAAAGTGCACAGGCTTCAGTTACGTCTTGCTTCGTTTCCTCTCCCTTAGCAACCTCACGGGCCAGCTGCCACTTGCTCCACTGATAGTTTGGGTATATCAGAAGGCAGATTCATCCCATCCTTGCATACAGAGATGTCCAAGAACACTAGAACATGGACATTTCCACAGGAGAGGCAGGCCTATATGGCATGCAAACCACCTGTTTCGTTTCTATTCAAGTCTCATGTCCACATCACCCTTAAAAAAACATTGCTAAATTATATAGATGCACTTTACACCTTTGTACTTTCCTTGTGTATGTATGTATGTATGTGTTAATGCTTTGTTTCCTAATTTGAGGTACTGTTTGCTTGTTTTGTTTTATGTTTTTATGTGGGGACTGCGGATGAGAATTAGCATTTTTGCTAAATCCGTGACATTTACATCGCATTTATGTAATGGCCATTAATATGCATTGCCCCCTCTAAATAAACAAATAAAGTAAAGTATGTAGACAAAATGGCAAATGACAGATGTCTGAACATTGATGATCTATACTTTTGATTCTAATTTACTCTCTTTGCATCCCAAAAGGAATCGGTGAATAGGAATACTAAACAGCCATAAAACAATGTACATAATGTGTCATCAAAACCTGTAGAATAATAGGCTGTCGAGGCCATACTGTGTTGCATCCCTTTGGAGCTGGGGCTCAGCCTATTGGCCGGGAAATCTGGAACGCTGTGTAAACGGGTATGAATATTAATTGGCTACCATGAATATTGACAACCATTTTGTCCGTTTTCTTTTTTACAGGACATTATTGCACTGACAGATGCCATGATTGAGCAAGCAAATGTCTGACACAATTCTTCCTACTTGGAACATAGTTCAATCTTCCGTGGCTTCCACTCTTTTCTCGAACTGCATAACTTACTTATACTGTACAGTCAGTACTTGCTGTGAATCCTATACAGTGCAGTATTGTAATCGGCAAGGTCTGGGGAACTGCCGTACAGCATACTAAACACATCTGTTATTTGTTTCTTTCATGACTCCAGTATAAGGATGTTCTGATAGTCAGTTGTGTCTTTGACTCTGGGATATGCCACGTTTTCCTAGTACTACATCTCATGCCACAATATCTTCTCCCCTTATTCACCCCAGTCATCACAGAAAGATTGCATGCATTCATCTGCATAGCCGGAAGACATATAGTTTTGGCGTCTTGCCCATATGTAATGATGTCAGAGATGACTCTATAATGTCAACAAATGCTGAATCAAATGCCTGCATTTAGTGCATTGTAAGTAATTACACCGTTTGCTTAAGGTGAACACAATTATAATTGTAATTCAATTCTACACTTCACAATCTCAGATTACTTGGCAAAATCTTGTGTATATTACAAAAACAGTTACAGTATCCATCCATCCATCTTCAGTGTCTGTCTGCCAGGAAATGGAATTATGAAAACAGCTGAAGTTCAGGATGAAGGAACAGACTTAATCTCGCCACGCCGAACCAATTACCAGTCAGCAATTTACAGTTCTATAAATACAGACAGGATCTACAGTAGGCCTATACTCCAATTTGAGTCTGAGGCTTCACATCTCTCTTCCACCCCGTCTCCACCCCTCTGTCTCTCTGTCTAGGCTACTCACACATGAGGTTTTGTTTTTACCTATGCAGACAGAGACCAACACGACATCTAAGTCAAAGAAATTCAGCCGACAACCAACCAACAAATCTCAAAAATGTGTTTCCCGGCCTATTCTGTACTAACCCAATAACTATCTCAAGTAATATCAAGTTGTGGTCCTAGCCTGGTGGAACAACCATATCACAAGGACAAGATCCTATATCTGTATCTTTTTCAAAGACAGAAGAGGATGTAAACAGTTTCTAACCTCGCCAGGATATCAGACCAAATCAAGTGATAGCAGATAACTTTTCTTTTTAAACAGAACAAATGTTGTGCGACAAATGTTGCTAACCTCACCAGGATATCAACAAATTGATTGCTGAGCTCTGAGCACAGAAACAAAACAAAAGGAACACTGTGAATGGATGAGAGCATAGTGCAGTCTGTGTGCGGTCTGTCCTTTGTATAGCATGTGTGTGTTCACCTGTCAGTCACTCTTTGTGATAACACCAAATAACCCAGTCCATTGTTATCTCCCCTTTAATTTCTCACTCCGTGTCCGAAAGCCATTGAACAGCACATCGTAATCCTTCCTTACGTATTTCCCCCTCGGTACAAGCCCCTGCGTGTGATTCCATTCCTCGGCTGGATACCGGGAGGTCAAAAGCATCTCCAGCAGCCCGGGAGGATGAAAGCTTTGCTCTCACTTGTGTAGCGGCTTTCAGATAAGCCTGTCTGCTGCCTTTTGAGAAGTGACAGTGGTCTTGTTGCTATTATTCTCACCCTCTCGCAAGATTACAAAGGTAGTATGATTTTTTTTTTTGTGTCAAACATTTTAAACTCTAAGTTATTAAAAAAGAGCCTATTCTGTACACCATACATTTCTGTTCCTGAAGAAGCAAACTAGGTTCATAGGGAAGCTGTATGCAGTAAAATTATCTCAGTGTTAATTTAACCCATTCTGGGCGCAAAGTTCCGGGAACCCCTTTTGGTGTTTTAACCATTATGTTATACTTTGGCTATTTTTGTAAAATCGTGAAAATGTGGCGCAAATCTATTGAATAAAAAAAAGTTTTTAACTCAAATCTTTGCCCTGGAACAACATATTTTCAGATGTGGGTAGGCGGCCAATTACATATATTTTTGGGAGTCCTTGACATGAAATTGTTTGAGAACGACTGACATAGAAACATGGGTTTTTCAGAAAACGTTCAGGATTTAGAAGGCATTTGTAGAATTGTCCTCAGGTCTAAATGGGTTTACTCATATAATTTAAAATTAACTCGTAGAGTTAAATTAAAATCCTTATACTGGAGTAACTCCAATAGAGAGTTAAATAACAAATCTGTCCTCTGACCACCAACAATTGGCAAATCAGCTCACAACTCCATTCAGCTACTCCCCACCTACAGGCAGAGACTGAAATAACGAGTCAATTAAAAGGGAGGTTCATGAATGCTGGTCTGAATAATAGGATTATACTACAGGTTGTTTGATCGCGTAGACTGGACAATGTTTCGGCACGCCTCTACAATCTGTTTTCAGCACAGCCACTGGATTTCTCAGTAAGCGCATTAAAGGGATAGTTCACCCCAAAAAAATACTTATTTTCTATCAATTACACACCCCATGAAACCTTGAATTAATAGCTTTTTTGGTTTTTTCCCGCATTCCTAATCCAATAATTTGATGACCCGGCAGAGTCTCCTGTAGGATACTTAATGGAGACTCTTTGACTCTGCTGACCAGCTCAGTGGCACTTGAATGGTTAGTGTATATCCCCCCTGGGACTGGGAGGTTGGGTTTCGATCCCAAAGATTCTGAACAATGGGACCCGATGCCTCCCTGCTTGGCACTCAGCATCAAGGGTTGGATTGGGGGTAAGTCCCTGCGATATACAGGGGGTGTACTTGTACATCAAGCTGCCTCACGCTATAGAAACAGGAGATAGGCTCCTGCCCCTATGAGCCTCATGGCTCGGCAAGGCTTACTTTTGACTCTGTCAGTCCTAAACCAAATTATTGGCTTATATTAGGAATGTGGAGAAAAAAAAGCAAGCAGCGATGAGACGGGCCCAAGCCATAAAGTTGGAGACTGGAGATGACATCACATTTTTGTTATGCTGTTTGGTTGAAGGGGTTATCTGTCAACGCTGAGTTCCCGCAGCCAACCATGCAATAGCAGGGTCCAGACTCCGCACAAATGAATGGAAATGCGATTTCAAGGGGGAGTGGTTAACCAGCCAAAAAGGCCAAAAAGCCAAAAAGGTTTGAAAACCACTGGCATAGAGAATCCCTGCACTACCTCCCTTGCCTATTTCGCCCAGTTTTGCCCACTTTGAAGTTAATGGCACCAACCAGCCAGAAACTGCCCCACCTGACGAGGCCAGTCCATTAAAACATCTCAGTCAGTCTTCAAACAGGTGAACATGTGCGAGGTATCTTGACGAGGCCAGTCCATTAAAACATCTCGGGGGCAGTCTTCAAACAGGTGAACATGTGCCAGGTATCTTGCCCCGATGGCATCCCATGCCGTGTCCCTCAGAGTATGTGCGGACCATTTGGCAGCAGTGTTTGGGGATAAGGTCTTATCAACTGACACAATGGTGTCATGAGAACAACCTTGCACTCAACGTCAAAAGGACCAAGGAGCTGATCGTTGAGAGAGCATGCCTCATCTACATCTATACAGCGTTGCAGTGAAGATCGTCAGAAAGCTTAAGTTCATACACATCGCCAAATATACATAACTAAATGTTCATACGCAACACCATCGAGAGCATCCTAACAAATTGCATAATTTCTTCCTGCAACATTTGCTTTGGGTCCCGTGGGACCTGCGGGATCCGGAGCAAATATTCTAGGAGCGGGCATTTTTTAAACAGCTGCGATGGGAATAGGTGGTCAAAAACCCTAGCAAGTCCCGCAAATTCCGCACCGTCCCACAGTAAACCAGATATAGCGGACCTGAAGCTATGTGGACGTGCTTTACTGTAGCTTGATATAAACACATTTATCTTATGGCTAAATGCAGAGTGCATAATGCATGTATTTAATAACATACTGTCAGGCAGTAAGTCCAGTCGATCCTACTATGTTTCTGTGGTTCTGTAATGGCTGTCTCACTGTTTCCCTCACGCTCTGTACTCTTTATTCATTCAGATCCCCTCCCCATTCCAATCCCCATTACCTGCCACCAAAGTAGCAGCTACTCTTCCTGGGGTCCACACCAAACATAACAATAACACAACACAACACAACACAATATTACAATCTTGCTGAAAACATTTCAAGACAATAAAAGTCAAGTCAAATATAACTAAGCATCACAAACATTAGGATCATATATATATATATATATATATATATATATATATATATATATATATATATTAGGGGTGCACCGATTCTTGGCCGATAGCCGATACCGATGCCGATGTTTGTATATATACCGTATTTTTCCAAATAGTAGCCCAGGCAAATCGATTTGGACCCAGGGCGTTTATAGGGAACTATAGGCTGCTATTTGCAGTAGGCGGTTATTTATTTTTGCACCGGTCTGCACCGGGCCATTATTTGTTTACATTTCCTGCCGAACATGTTTTTTATTGCAAAATTAAAAGGTATGATAAACATACATAGCAGGCAAAGTCTTTAGTCTTTTTTATTTAATATTGAGAATATGGGAGCTTATAGGCAGCTCCTGCTGCTTAATTGATTTGACCCAGATTTGTGCAAACAGACTGTGATGTAATTATAGTTTGGTAGCACAGCTGTGTAAAATTCTAACATTATGAAGATTTTAAAAGGCTGTCATATACTATATATACTATATATTCTTTCAAATGAGGTTTGGCCTTATAGATCAAAAATACATGTGCCCAGTTTTTTTAATAAATATATTTTCAACTATTTGAATAAAGGTTGTACACATCAGTGAAATTAACCTATTAGGGAAAATCCCTAATTGAGAGAGTGTAGGCCTAGCAAGCCACCACAGCTCATATAGGCTGCATGGCTAACAGGGCTTGGGCACTACCCTACCATATAATTTGATAAAGGCATATAAAAAACATGACTTGTACACCCAATGAAAATATATACTTATATATATATATATATATATATATATATATATATATATACGAATATATACCACTTGGAATTATAACAATCGGTTGAGGATTGTCTGAGTATGACACGAGTGAAGTCTCAACTTTTTGTGCGGGCCATTGCGCTGAGGACTTTGTGGTGGACCTCTGCTTGGATTCATGGTGAGTGGCGCACCGACGATCTGCAAACTCACAACGCGCTGAATGTGGACGCAACACTTGAATCTTGTAGATACACGGAATGACAATAAACATTTCACAGAATATATATAGTATGGCACGAATGATTATTTTGGGGATGTGGAGTGCTGTTGTGAGGTGGTGAGGCCACGGTGAGAGGCGTGCAGAAAATAGGAGAGCTGCAAACTCAACACGCTGTGTATATATAGGCCTACGGTAATATGAATGAGGCTGACTAAGTTTGCAAATAACGGCCCATGGGCGCTTATACAGACGAGTAGCCTACTTGTTATTAATATTGTATTTGTTATTTGGCCCCAAAAGATTTTTATATAATCCGTTAATGACACAATCAAAGACCGAATCATTTGCAGCTGGCGTTAATTATCTCGCGCTGCGCAAGGGTATTCACTATAGCGCCCACATGTACCGTCACTAACTTGTGGATTATAGTTTGGTAAACTGAAAAAGTTTAGTTGTCCTGTCCTGTCTTGAGTGGTGCGCCCGCTGCCTGTGTGTGAGGGGTGCGGGGAGGAGGAATATCACTGCACTCAGACTCAGTGGCAGTACACTGAGCGACACGCAGCCGCTCTATTCATCTCCGTACAAGGTTGAATTACCGGATTTGCCTGCAGAGCAGACCATCGGCCACTGCCATCGGTGAAAGTCAAGTTTTTTACAGATGCGCCGATGGCAGTTAACAAGGCAAACATCGGCCCCTACCGATTGTCGGCCGATGCATCGGTGCACCCCTAATATATATATATATATATATATATATATATATACTATACTATACTATGCAGGACTAAATGGCACTTTACTTAAATCGTTTTGTGAGGGCGAGAGTGGTCGGTCAGAAATGTACTGTAAAATTAGCATGGGGGTATGGTCAGAAATCCAACAGAAGCGAGCATGGATGGGACTAAGAAACTGTCGCAGACATGCATGGTTTTAGTGCAGACGGCCCTTGTAAAGTGAGCTTCCCTCACGCAGAGTCCAGGATATACTGTATAATAAGCGGTGCGTAGACAAAGCTGAGCAGATTATGAAGGACACTAAACTTCCCAGCCACAATGTGTTCATGCCACTGCCGCAAGGCATGAAGACCAGGCAAGCTATATATCAAAAGCCATACGAGGACACGATGGAACAGTTTCCACTTGTCAGCTATCAGGCTGTAGAATAAGAGCTAAGCCTTCAGCCCTATAGGCTGTAATGCAGGCGTTATCACTTTATGTACTGTATCTATGGATACATTTGATTGCTGATGTATAGGCACTAATACCATCAGTTATGTATTGTATATCCCTACATGTTAATATCTTACTTGCAAGAGACATTCTGGCTTACTGTATATTATTTGTAATTATATTATAACAATACTGTTATAGTTATGTATGTATAGATTAGATTAGATTAGATGTCTTTATTATCCACAAGGTAAACATTTTGTTGCTCAGGTCAATGCATACATTCAGGACAATACATAAATATACAAATACAATAAAACAGCAAAGTACTAGTAAAATAATTCTAAAATTTAAAAGCTATTTCAAAGAAAGAAAAGTCTCTCTCCACACCATGAAACACTCATAATGTGTTTGTGTGTGTGTGTGTGTGTGTGTGTGCATGTGTGTATGTCCATTATCAGCACTCAGTCCAGTTCATTTGCCTTTGTGCACGTGTGTGTGTGCACGTGTGTGTGTGTGTGCGTGCGTGCGTGCGTGCGTGCGTGCGTGCGTGCGTGCGTGCGTGTGTGCGCGGGGCACTGGCAAGCAAGTCCAGGTGAGGTGAATCAGGTATTGGGGGGATTGTGTTTGTTAAGGAGCCTAATGGCAGAGGGGATGAAACTGGCACTGGTTGCCTTCTTGAATTTAGATGCAGCGTATCTCCTTGAAGCAGGTGCTGAGGTTATGAGTTTGATCTCTCGCGATATTTCCTGCTTTCTTCACTCTGGTCGTAGAGATGCTGAAGGGCAGAGCACTGCATCCCAGTTTAGACCCCACGTGGGTTACCCTCCACAGCTTAGCCTTGTTGGACTCTGAGAGCCCTCCATACCAAGCGGGGGGGGGGGGGGGGTTATCATTAAAGGTCAACCCACTGTCAATAGTGCATGGTCCTGAGATATTGGTAGCTGCCGACCCTCTCCACCGCCTCCCCACCCAGTGTCAGCTGCGGAATAGGGTGGAGGTCATCCCTCCTCCGGGGGCTTATGAGGAGCTCCTTGGTCTTCTTCACATTCAGCTGAAGGTAGTGCTCCTCACACCACTGGTGAAGCTTCTTTACTTCCTCCTCAAAGTGAGCAGGGCTGTTTGAGGTGTCGACCAGAGCAGTATTGTCTGCAAACTTCACGACCATGCTCGCACTGTCCGAGCCCCTCAGGTTGTTGGTATAGAACGAGAACAGGACTGGGGAAATCACTGTCCCCTGGGGGGCACCGGTAGATGTAATCAAAACTGAAGAGGAGGAGGTGTTGACCTTAACAAACTGCTCCCTCTTGAGGAGGAAGTATATATATGGCAATACATGGCAATACAGTATTTATGTTAGAGTTTCACCCACTCTTTTATATCTGTAACTTGTGATGATGTGATGAAGTTGAAGTTGTATCCAAATATATATTCAAATGGACCCATAAGGCTTAACGTTCAAATCAGCTGAGCGGTTGGATTTCCCCCCACGCTCAATCTCGTTTACACAGCTATTATGGTTTCCGAGCGTATCTCTTCGATAAACCATTAATTCAGAATTTCCTTTTTGAAGGGTGATATTTTGGTTTTCAAAGTGTTCATACAAAATAAGTAGCAATTCTTTCCTGTCTCCTGTCTATCCTTTGTTATACTCACTTATTCTTTGTTACACTCACTTTTCAGATAAAAACAGCTTGTCACTGGGGAGTTGTGTAAAAAAAAAAGAAGGTTATATCTCCTAATATGAGTATCTTTAAAATGTACAATGCCTGGTGTCATTATACAGTACACGCACGCACGCACGCACGCACGCACGCACGCACGCACGCACAAACCCTGGCCTAAAAGGCTTTAAAAAGGTACTGTACCTGTATATCACTATATCTATGGGGCTTCCTACACCAAGCATTGTTGTATTTAGACTGGACAGACAGTGAACAGTAAGCACCAAGCCAAGAGGGCGTCCTCTCAGAGATCACTTAGTGCAGCTTGGAGAAGCATGAAGGAGGAGCTCTGAAGTGTATATCTTTCTACCTGGATTGCTTCTCCACAAACTCCCTGCAGAGCAGAGGAGATGAGGGAATATGGGCATACACTTCAGGTTCTGTCTGTCTGTCTGTCTCTCTCTCTCTCTCTGTCTCTGTCTCTGTCTCTCTCTCTCTCTCTCTCTCTCTCTCTCTCTCTCTCTCTCTCTCTCTCTCTCTCTCTCTCTCTCTCTCCCTCTCTCTCTCCCTCCCTCCCCCTCCCTCCCCTGGTTCACTCTCCCTGTCACTCATACTGGGCTTACATGTGGACAACAGCTCACAAAGCTATCCATCTATCTATGAATTGAATTTGCGCTCATATCTTGGGCTGATGTACATTGTACAGATCTCTTGTGAAACTATATGGCATCAAATACCACATCTCTGTTCCAAGAAAACAGATGGCACTTCTTGAATCCAATAAAGGCTATCAGAGGATACATCTGATCTGAATACTGAAATAAAAATAAAAAAATGGCAGAGAAAATAAGACACTATTATACACTATATGCAAAATGGACAGGAGACACACTATGTAAGTTGAATGATGCTTTGTACCACCATGATCTAATTCCGTGGTTCTCAAAGTGGGCTCCGGGGACCCCCTGGGGTCCTTGGGTGGGTACCAAGGGGTCCCCAGAAAAATGTGTTACTATAGCGTTACAATAATTTAAATCTTCTCTTCTGGGGGTCCCTGGCAAAAAAATCTCTTTAGATGGGGTTCAACGACCAAATATATATCAATTTGGGGGTCCTTGACATGCAAAAGTTTGAGAAGCTCTGATATAAGGAGAATCATTTTGGAATACAGAAAAAGCCAATAATTTCTCAGCATTATTTTGTTGATGAGACTTGAGTCAGGCAGCAACAAAAAACAACAACTCAAAGAGTCGCTTTTAATCACATGAGAGCACATACAGATAGCGAGCATATATGGCTTCATTTCCCCCTCTCTCTCTCTGGCATGGCAGCAGTGTGTGTCCTCTGGAAGTGATCCACCGGCCAGGGGCGGGTTGGGGGACTTCTTTGTGCCATTTGAGGGCACACTAAGTTTTCGTTAACGACGGGGGTAAGGGGCGAAAAAGAACACACAAGCTCATTAAGTGGGTTATGGCATTGGGAAGTTGTTTCTAAATCACCCAAGGACATTGCTCCTCTCTTTTTCCCGGCTGTTAGAAAACTCCGGCAGCGGTAGAATTGAATTTAATGAGCAGCCCGTTTTCATTTTGACCTACCCCCCCTTATTTAGTAAAAATCGAATATGGTTCCAATTTGGTTTATATAGCCTACCAAAATGCATTGTTTGTTTGTCAATGTCTGCTGAGTCTCACCAGAAGGAGACATGCACTCGCTTGAAGACAGCAGCATGATGCATGAGGCTGCCTAACGGTGGACCAGCTAACGCCAATGTAATGATACAGCTACTGTACCATCATAATGACAGTATTATGTAATGATACAGCTACTGTACCATCATAATGACAGTATTATGCCTGTGGTGGAAGTTGGCACATGCTCAGCAAAGTTACATTCAACGTATTTATCTTGTGAGACTCATTTGATGGTTTATTATAACACAGCCAATAGTTTCTTTGTGCCACAAAGCCTTTGAGACGTTCTTCTTTTCATCTTATTGTCTCTGTGCAAAGTTCTATCTCAACTATATCTTCCTTTCTGTTTTTGAGGATGAACATTATAGAAGAGCAAGTTTGGGCCCTAATTAAAACTTTCTTTTTGTTGCACTTTTGCGAATACAGGTGGAGAGCTGTTCTGCACTGGGTTGTGTTGTGTGGTGTGTTGTATTTAATTACTCTAGAGTCAAACTGAAGAGTGTGACAAAGGCGGATCTATTTAGAATAGACCTACATATTAAAACCATCACACCTGAGTTGAGAGACAAAGCTTGCTTTTTGACACATCTTTAATGCTTTCTGTTTAATCTGGGTGGCACTTCCCGCGTGAAGTTTGTCTGTAAAATATTCACAAACTGAACCAAGGTACACACAAAGCCTTTAAGTTAAAACTTTTAAAATGCATACTCCCAATGACATGTCAGCAAAACTAAACTGAAAGAAATCTGTCTTATTATTATTAGTGTATGTAATGTTTCTACTGCAAGATTTTTTAGCCAGTTTGGTTGGTTAGAAAAATCATGCTGATTATTATCATAATCATTGTTATACTGATTGAAATGTGTATCTGTCTGTCTGTCTGTCTGCGTATAAAATCGGAGCGGCAGGGGCTGCTATTGTATTGCAGTCGCTGTACCGCACTGTTGTGACTAAAAGGGAGCTGAGCCAGAAGGCAAAGCTCTCTGTCTACCGAGCAATTTTCGTTCCTACTCTCACCTATGGTCATGCATGACGTGTGGGTCATGACTGAAAGAATAAGGTCGTGAATACAAGCGGCCGAAATGAGTTTTCTCCAACGGGTGGCTGGCATCTCCCTTAGAGATAGGGTGAGAAGTTCATACACGCAAGAGAGACTCGGAGTAGAGTCGCTGCTTCTTCACCTGGAAAGGAGCTCGGGCATCTGGTTAGGATGCCTCTCGAGCGTCTCCCTAGGGATGTCCTCGAGGCACGTCCCACTGGGAGGAGACCCCGAGGCAGGCCAAGGCGCAGATGGAGGGATTACATCGACTCACTGGCCTTGGAACGCTTCGGCATCCCCCAGGAGGAAGTTACTAATGTTGCTCTGGAGAGGGAAGTCTGGAGCTCTCTGGTCACTGGTGGAGCTGTTGCCCCCGTGACCCGACTACAGATAAGTGGTTGAAGATGGATTGATGGATGGATATCTGTCTTTTTAGAAAATATATTTATAGTCTGAGAGTGTTATTCAAAACAATGTGATGTTGATTTTGTAAATTAGCGTAAAATAGATTATCATCATCATTATTATTATTATTATCATTATTAAGTCCAGGGTAAACTGTTGTGTTGCACCCTTTGTTCAGGGTTGAATGCAGTTGTGGTGGTCTCAAAAACATAAAGGAAAACTGGCAGAAAAATATTTTTTTTAACCACTCTATTTTTTAACCTGTCACCTTGAACACAGAGCACTTTATGATCCTGATAAAATAAAATAAATGTATTTTCTTAGTCCGTGTAAGGATCATCCTTAAAGGACAACTTTTCAACTTCTCTTCCTATAATTGGTCCCAACTAATGATAAAATACCACAATTTTTTCCTACTCAGTCTGTGTCTCATAGGAAGGCTGTGGGCAGTTCAGAAACCCGTCCACCAGTGACATCATCGATGGTGAATCCAAGCTAATAGAAACGGCAGGTTTTCTTTTCCTGAAAAGTTGCAATGCAAAAGTTGAAGCCATCATTCTCACGATAATAAAAATCTAAATATATTTTAAAACAAATCTTGTTTTAAAAAAAATCGGCCTAATGATGATGTCACTGGTGGACGGGTGTCCGAACTGCCCAAAGCCCTCCTATGAGACACAGACTGAGTAGGAAAAAAATGGTGGTGTTTTATCATGAATATTAGTGAGGACCAATTATATGAAGAGATGTTGAAAAGTGGTGAAGTGGTCCTTTAAAGCTTTTGTGGAGAGCGAATCTTTTTCTGCCAACAATCCTTTGCAATCACGTGAGGTTAATGAATCAAAAAAATGGTCTATCTTAGCAAGGGACAAATTATTATTATTACTAGCCAGTATAGGGCATAGCAGCGGCAGCCATTTTGTGTTTCCGACGACCCAGAGCCCATTCATTTTTCCCATAGAGATTTCCCCAAATATTAATATTTCTGCAGGATCTGCATCAGATCCAGCAGAACACAGTGGGACACATATGGGTATGGGATGGGGTCAGCACATTTAAAATCTGGCAGGAGCTCGGGGAAGGGAGCTGTCAGGAAGAGCTTAGAGT
Organism: Electrona antarctica; assembly: GCF_951216825.1. NCBI lineage: Eukaryota > Metazoa > Chordata > Actinopteri > Myctophiformes > Myctophidae > Electrona > Electrona antarctica. The sequence goes on along the minus strand of NC_136806.1, from coordinate 22,090,802 downwards.
TGGGACAGATTTCGACAAAATGCTTTAAAAGGGAGAGGAAAACAAAATGGCTGGCACATGCACATTATGTTCATTCCTTTTAACTATATTGTACAATGCCACTTCAAATCAGTTTCTGAGAAAGCAATTGGGGTCAACGCAACACTTGCCCATCATTTGTAGCGCACGGACCACTTTTACCGGCGCACCGGAAGCTGGTGTGCATGTCTGTGTAGCAGCTAACAATAGCCACACCACTCTAGAGTCGATCGACAACAACGGGAGGTAATAATAAATCTAACGCCGTCTACACAGGATCTTTTTTCAGAATTAGACGGGATGATTTAGATCGGGAGTTATGATCGTTTTAAGATTTTCGTTTTCGTCAGCTAAACAGGCAGGGGAGATTTTTGATGACGTGTCACTTTTTGACGTGTCACTTTTTGAAATAAAATAATTGCTCCAGTGATTAGAAATTGATAATTCAAAATATGCTCCTCATTGACTTACATTGCACGCTGAAACAGCTCTCAAAGTCACTCTTTTAGTACATAAATGAACACAAACAAAGTTGATTCAGACAATATAGAGCATCACCAAAACTTTATAAAAATGTTAACTTCCTGTTGATTTGTCCATTTTATTAGGAAGAAAACCCGGACTGGATCCATGGATCCAGATGCAGATCTTCAAATAGTAAAATCAACAGGAAGTTAACATTTTTATGAAAAAAATAAAACCATGCTCTATATTGTCTGAATCAACTTTGTTTGTGTTCGTTTACATACAATAGTGACTTTGAGAGCTGTTTTAGCATACAATATAAGTCAACGAGGAGCATATATTTAGAATTATCAATTTCTAATCACTGGAACATTTCTTTTTAATTTCTTGTCCACATTTGGAGTTACATCATGGCAAGGTAACTACACAACCCAAACCTAAAAAAGAAGTGGTCTTACACTTTAACATTCTAGCTAATTCTAGTAATTCTATTATTTTATTCAGATCACTGGAACAGCATTCTGGCATCTGGGTGCGTTTACTTTACACAGACATGGAAAGGAGTAAGTGTGGGCAAACATCCGCGGACACGCACGCACGCACGCACGCACGCACGCACGCACGCACGCACGCACGCACGCACGCACGCACGCACGCACACACACACACACACACACACACACACACACACACACACACACACACACACACACACACACACACACACACACACACACACACACACACACACACACACACACTCATGAATTATATATATCTGGTTTGAATTATTAATGCAGATTTTTGCACACAATCTGCAGGGCCTATTATCAAGATCCAGGATGGATTCCATTTCGTTTGGACAGATTAGATGGATCCAGACATCTGCTCCCATTGAAATGCCTTATAAATGGATGGGCTAAAGTGATTAGAAAATATAATCTTTCGTTGCCTTTGATTGGCGACGGAACAAAAGGTTGTATCCTGGCACTTTTCCATATGAATGAGAAGGCTGTGAGGTTTTGTTTTTCTTTTTAACGGTGGACTGGACCATGGGCGAAATGTCAAGTCTCCTGACGGCTAATCTCTGAGGGGCTTCCAACAGCCCAATGCTGCTGCCTTAGGAAGGAGCCGGTGGGAGAAGGCTCTAGTCTGGATAGAATATTACACCACCGCCATCTATTTGCGAAAAGGTCGAGATTCAGGCAACCTGGTGGTATGAACGTTCAAGCATCCACTTATCTTGCTGAAAGCTCACAAACTAGGTAATCCTCTCATTTGACACCAATAGCAGACACTCATTACATACGCGACTTGCACAGTGATGAGATGTGGTGTGATAATGGAATTTTGTGTCAAGATGAGTTTTTCCCATTTGCTATAGAAATATGAATCTAGCATGGTGGCATGGCATCTTTCAGCAGTGCAACACACCACCCACTTGGCCTTTCTTTAACCACTTTCAACCTGGTGTCCCTTTTGGGCATGTAATTATAGGTCAATAATTCCCCCAAATTCGAACAATAAAAAAGCACTGTTAGAGCTTTAAAGTGAATTGACAGATGAGGGACAACTCCAGACTATACTATACTGATACTGGATAGGAATGTGTGGAGGGCCGGTGATGCAGGAGTTCCGAGTCGATGTTGGCTAGTTCACGTGAGAATGCATCACATGAGAATGCCAAATTATTACATATTAGAATTGCACTTGCACGCACGCACGCACACACGCACGCACGCACTTGCACGCACACGCACACGCACACACACACACACACACACACACACACACACACACACACACACACACACACACACACACACACACAGTTTGGACACAAAGCGAAAACATAAAACTTACGATGTAAAGCAAATATATAAAACTGCAAACCGAAAATGAACCGATGAAATGGCAGCATCTCCCAAGAGGCAACTGTGTAGTATAGTCACTAGTGAGACTACTAAAGTTGCAAAGCTAAAATCACAACTCCTCTCAGAGAGATTTATGGCCCAACTCTTCAGCTCTGTTCAGGGCACTCCATCACTCACATCTCCTCTCGCTGTGAGACATGACTCACATAAGCTTCACACTGCCGCACATTCTGTATGAGAATTTAGACCACTTCATTTGTGACATCCCACGCAGTGTAGTTAGGAATTAGATTTTATTTTCTTCGCTATCCCTCTGAGACAAACATTAAGACCCACTTTTCATCAGATCAATCAGAGTGCTGGGAACAGATTAGGAGACCTCTGAGTAAGCAGAGATTTAGAGTCAAGTACACTATGAATTATTGTATGTTTGCAGGGATCAGACCCGTGACATTCCGATTACTGTACATGAAAATCACTTTAACTGCAAGGCTGTCCTGCCACCCCACTAATAAAAAATGACTGTATGACAATATTCTGACTGTGAAGCAATTGCACCATATTTACCTCCACGTGGGTGTTTAAACAGTCATTACGTTTTGTAATTATGCAAAAATGTAAATATGTTTTTCATGGTATCTCAAGCAGATCTCTGTTGATCGTTAAAAGGCTATTAGAAAGCAGATATGGTTTATTGCACAGGGTGTACGTAGGGTGAAAGTATGAACAAACATTCAAGAAATTCATTAAAAAGATCCTTGCAAAGTATGCATAATAAATCCAAACACGCTATCAAGCTCACATTTAATTTATAAAAACATAAACTTCAGTTATCAAGAGGATATTAAAACGTCCCGTCTGAAAGCATTTGCTTCATGTGACTCTGCAGAAGATCTTTCACACCCTAAAACACATCTAAAACCAGCGTCATCCGATTTGAAGCAAACCTGCACATACAGTATATGTGGGGATTCATTGCTCTCCTACCATACAGTAACTTCTCTCCTGACTGTATTTTTCCCCCATTTTCTATCTCTCCATTAAATCCTAATGGTTTTGACAGGTTTATTTTCGCTCCTGTAGATAAAATCATTATTGTCATATTCCTCTGACACTGCTGTCAGTGGCCCCTCCATGCTGGATTATTTGTGACGGCTGCTTAAACTGTCGGGTTTGGGGGATTGATGGTCAGACTGCCTGTACTGTTACACCTTGCCTCCATGGTCTTTGTCACTCTGTGTGTGTGTGTGTGTGTGTGTGTGTGTGTGTGTGTGTGTGTGTGTGTGTGTGTGTGTGTGTGTGTGTGTGTGCGCATGACAAATTCTAATCAAACTATGGTGGGAATGTACCAGCATGCGACTATACCCAACATTTGTGTGTATAAAGCCATTGGATTTGGATGACTGAACAAAGCTGTAGACATCCACTTATACTGTAGATTACTTGGATTGAGGGTATTATCGCCCCCTTTCAAATCGTTGCTGTCCGATGGAAACCTCATTATGTCAAAAACCTTTCATGATTAAAATAAAACAAATGCAAAAATAACAGATCTACAAGCTCAAAACGTGTCGCATTGGGACTCGTTTTGAGCTTGTAGATTAGCTATTTTTGCTCCTTTTGTGTGACAATGTAGAAAGACGAGGCAGGGCAATTATTTACGAAAAAAAAGATGGAGATAAGGAATGCATTCCAATGAATATACTGTACTGTAAGTCATATTATGCTGGTCGCTAGGTGGATGCGTGCTGGGGACTTGCATGGTTAGGCCTGATTTACTGCCATGTCCTTTATATGTAATACAATGCTGTATACATACTGTACATACTTTAATTTACATTATTTTACCTTTTATTTTATTTTATTTCACTTTCATGCAGTCCACTGTCATGGAATGTTTTCCTGATAAACAAATGAAAAACAAACAAACAAAGTAAAATAGCAACGAAATGAAATGAAAATTGGATGTTGACTTTCTCTCTGGATTAATGACTGCTGTTACACTAAGAGGAGCAAACGTTATGGAGTTGAGCAGGGCTTGTAGCTGCATAGTATAATTAAAACCCCATAATTGTATACTACACTTTAGAATAAACATGATAAACTTTGACAGTGCAGTGAGTACACTGATTACCAATGTTTGCTGTTTATTTAATTGTGCATTTGCTTGTTTTACACAACTGTGTGTCTATGTGTGCTTGCTTGTGTGTGTAGGTGTGATTGTGCATATGTGCGTGTGTGTGCGTATTGCATGTGTGTGTGTGTGTGTGTGTGTGTGTGTGCGTGCGCATGTGCATATGTGCACTTGAAAGAGAGACACTGAGAACTGTTGCAGGCTTGCAGCAGTGTAGTAACTCCCCAGCCCTGTACCACCCATTCACTGCCCTTTGACGAACCATACTACAAGTTTAACAAGCTGAGTGGGAAATATCAAGGAGCATTATCTACTCTAAGCGTATTCTCATTAAGTGTATGGGAGATAATTTCTTTGTTCCTCACACCAGAGACAGTAAAGGGGAATTACACCCTGGTGCTCCTTCCCTTCCGGGTGCTTTTACAGATCTGGGCTTCTTCAGGACTGCCAGCCAGATTATTAATCAGATTCATAAATAAAACATAGCAGAAAGCCGTGCTGGGGCCACTATTTCCTCGATAGCCATAGATGGTGAAAGAAGGGGATGGGGTTTGGTGGAGTGTACTGTAGAGGGTGTGTCAGTAGCCATGTAAGGCATAGAAAATAACAGAAACCTCTGTGGATTTGTCTAAACCATGCTTACAGGGCACCTGAGGAAGGCATAGTGCATGCTTACAGTATACCCACGTAAGCCACACAATATCACCATAACATCTGACCTTGTTAAACACTCATTAACAAGCACTCTGTGCTCACGGGAGGCATGGAGTGGAAGGATGGTGCCTCATTCAGCAAATATGAAAATTTTTGTGTAGTTAATCTCTGGGCATTTGGGCCTAATTTGGAGTGTATCTAAGCTACCTGCATGCTGCTAACCCATTACCTGAGATAATAAGGAGGGCAAATGTACCTGTCACAGATGCATATTCAGCACTGCAGCAAGGAACAACAAAAAGCAGTACTGTAATGACAGTAGCTGTAGTATAGCGACTTGCTTTTCTCTGAAATCCGCCAGATCTTCCAAGGCAGAAAATTCCTAATGTTTTGCATCCACCTTCATAAGGCCTCAGTCAGCGGTGTATCTATTTAGCTAATGGCATTCCCCAAACAAAAGTGACAGCCAAGGTAACTTTGACTTTTAGGATTCATTATGGTGCTGGTCAAACAAGCTGGAATAAATGAGTAAGTATTAGAAGGCCAAACAAATGTGCTCTCTCAATGAGTGCCAATTTATGTAAATATGAAGTGCCCGTTTCCCTTCACCTTGATAACCTCAACATTAATCCTTGCAATTTGCCATGCTTTCACTCATCTATTAAACAATTTAATTATAATTAAATCGTGGCCCGTTGGCAGAGGCATTGGTAGGATCTTAAAACATTAAGGGGCTTTGTGGAAATATCCAGGATATTGGGATGTGTTAATGTTTAATAAATATGTTGTGGAGTAACAGCACATGCAAAGATAAGAAGTGTGAATTACGACACCATGCAAGGGTAGTAAGGACTGTCCCACTGCCGGTAGAAGAACAACAGATCAACATTTCCCAATGACTGTGTTTAACTATAAAACATTATGTCTGCATTTATCTAAAGGTGGATAGTAATCCCAGTGCCTAAAAGGAATGTAAATGATTAATGTGTTAAACCCTAAACTCTCATAAACCAGTTGAGAAGTAGCTATAGTGGGAAAATAGACCATTCCCCCAGCCCATGTAATTACCATACACTCATGACTACAGTAAACCTCACAGCAGGGTGCTCCGGCCATGTGCTAGCACATGTCAGGTAATACTTCCTGGTTTTAAACCAATAGTAAGGTTGGCTATAAACCAACCACAGGAAGGAGCTCAGCAGCCAATTGATGCCAAGCTGGTTTAAGACCGGCCCACAAGGCGGGCTCCACTAAACAGAGTTTTTATAAACCCTGCGAGGACTCTAGTAGCTCAGATTCAGCAACCAAGGAATGGATCCACACCTCATGTAACCACATGATGAACAACACAACTCACATTAGACCAATGGTAATTATTGATACATAATGCAAACTATTAATAATCAATGAATAATGTGTTATCCATGTGTTGTAACCTGCCTGTAATTGACGAATGCTATGTGTATCTCTGTCTTCATCTGTACAGGTTTTTTAGCTAAACGAACCTAACTAACCAACCACCAACTAACTAAACGTCTAACCTAAACTGGGTTAAAACTAACCCTTAAACCAATCCTAGATAATTAGTTCATGTGTTTAAATGTATGTTTGTTAAACGACAATAAAAGTATAAAAGACACTTGAGTTATATTATTTAGACAGTTTGAGTAAAGACATACTCTTTGTGCAGTTGTGGCCTTTCAGTAGGTGTAGCTATGGACCATGATGCTATCAACTTAGCAAGTTAAATCGTGGATAGCTATAAATCTGAACAGGCTTAATTAGCCCAGACCAGAAATCTTTCGATTTTCGCTTGATAATTACACATACACATACATTTTGAGTTATTTCAGAGTAAACACTGACATTGTGGCTCTATCAAAAGGTTTGGGTAAGGTGCATAGGCTGGCTTTCACAATGTGAAATCAAAATCAATAACAAAATGAGTGCAATCTGAGTTCTTATTCATTTTGTATTATTATTTCCAGCATCAATAATAAATCCCTGAAGAAAAAATAAGAGCATCCTTAAAGTTGATGAAGCGGTCATAATGCTAGATTGTAAATTGCAAAGCTTTGAAACTCTGCTGGCCTGATAATTTTATCCAAATGCAGCTTGGATTTGATTTCCTGATCTGATTGATATCAGAGTGATCCCAAAGTTTTGAAATTGTGGGTCCTGATTGAAGTGATGATCTTGCAACAAGTGTATACAAGTCTAACAGTGTGTGGACTTTATTACTTTTGATAATGTTGCTTTATTTAAACCCCAGCAAAGCTGTGCAATGCTGAGATCCACATTAATGGCCAATTTGAATACTGTATTTTTTGAATACATCAAACTTTCAAGGATTTTCCAATCCAGACCCAAGGGAGCCCAGCTTATATTATTTGTGATGCTATTGTTTCAACTTGTCTAATCTTTCCTTTTTGTATCAGCAACCACTAGTTGTCATGATTTTTGTGATCAAAGATATGCAGCTCAGCTGTGCTGCACTTTGATAAGTTACAATCAAAGATCCTTAATTTACCAATCCCATGCCTTGCCACTGGAAAGAAAAATGGGACACAAAATTTGTGGAAGTGGACTGATGATCGCGGCCACTTAGGAGACCATTTAATGGTCTCCTAAATTGGCCCGGCCATTCCACTTTTCCATTTAAATTAAAACGTACAGCCTGTGAGGCTGTGCATGTGTGACAGGTATTTTTCGAACGCACCTCTGGACTACTGAGGTGCGAAATTTGGAGTCTTTCCCATTTCCACATCAAAAGGCAAAGCAGGAAACAGACTGCGGCAACAGCAACCTGAGAGCGTAAACGCACCCAGAACGTCCTTTAACAATTAACACAGATAGTAATTTCTCTGGGCAGCCTTGACTCCCTTTCTGAATCCCTTGTCTGTTAATGAGTCCACTGTCTTGTTTTGCTCACGTTACTTCCGTCTGGCTGGAACCACCCGGCCTCATTTGCATAACATCATGCTCGCACCTTTCTCAAACACCACTAATGAAATGAGAACACAAACCCCTTCCCCAATCCCCATCTTCCCCATGCAGTGCATGACATCGAGACATCAGCACGGAGCCCAGAGCTCAGGTGTAGCCCGCAGACACCCGATTCTTCACGCATGCACGGGTTTGTAAAGCATACATGATGATGTTACATGGTTAACATGGATGCATCTGTGTCACGTCTGAGCCAAGATGATCGCTCCTCCTGGACACGTAATAGTCACATAAGAGTCTGGAATTAATGACCGGCAATAATTGTTTGAGGATGCTCAGGTATGTAAAACCACGCAAGTGGAACTAATGGTTGGCGATACCATGCAGTATGGTTGTTAACATGTACAAATGGTCATACATCTAAGATCATCTAACCCCATAAACCGCCAAGATCTGAAGATATTGAAACACGCTTACCATTGGAGGATGTCATTATGAATGTGCCTACCAATGTGAATGTCCCCTCCACTGCTCAAAGGGGAAAACAGAATCATTAAAACACTCCCGTGTTTGCTTGGTTCTTTCTCTCTCCGTGGGTCTCTGTACATTTTGTCTAACTGCCACTCTCTTGCCCCTTTTTTCCTCTCTTGTTTAATTTCTTCTGTAAGCACATGAAGATTAATTGGGCCCTTCTTTCAACTTTCCTGGGTCTTTTCCTTTATTCTGTCTGTCTCTCCTTCTCCCTCCCGCTCTCCTTCTCTCTCTCTCTTTCTCTCAGGAATGCCTCTCATCATCTTTTCATTAGTGCTACCTCTGCCCTTATACATTATTCAGCTGGAGAGTCTCTGAACAGAGCTTGTCCTTTATTAGATTGTCGCCAGAGTGCATTCCACAAACTCATTAAAAAACTATTAAAGCCAGATGATTCTACTGATAAAGCCTATGCATCTTACAGTCTGCTTTGGTGCCATATCTCTGACTGCTACAGTGACACACGCAGGCATGCTTGCTAGCTATCGCGTCTGTGTGTAGGGCTATCTTATGGATGTTCACAGCATGGTTTGTGGGCGTTATGAAAAAAGAGAGAGAGAGAGAGAGAGAGAGAGAGAGAGAGAGAGAGAGAGAGAGAGAGAGAGAGGGAGAGAGAGCCTTTACATCCAGAGCCCTCCCTTCAGTTCTTCATGGGTCCCAGCTGTGGCTTTCTCCCAGTGCGAGTGTCGCCTCCAGGATTCCTTTTCTGGCAAAGCTGCAGGATGTGAAAGCAATAAAGCGGCAGGGCTGCACTAGGCGGAACTGCAAATACATCAAGGGTTCATTCTCTGCCTCTTGCCATTAGTCATGCATGGCATCCACAGAATGTCACACCTGAGCTATGTGCCTCTCTCTGCCTAAGATCTATGGGCTGAGTATTTCATATTTGAAGTTATTTACCTCATCGTTTGTTTTCATTTTTTACTGATGTGGGTCATTTGACAGTTTGGAGTAGTTTCAAATCTCCTCCAAACAAACAGCCATACGTTATGGAGGTGTGTGTGTGGGGGGGGGGGGGGGGGGGGGGGGGGGGGGGGGGGTTCGGCACACAGACTGATGGAGCTTTGTGCATTTCCCTTAAAGGCTGCCATAGGATTTGGAAAGAGGAAATATGTTCACCTACATACTGACTTATAGCCGCCGTGTTGCTGATAAATATTTGCTGTGATGGGGCTGTACTCAGTTGTTAGTATCTCTTCATCTCTTCACAGGCACCTTGTGGCGTTCATCTTCTGCTATTTCGTTCTTTACTTTCTTAACCCCAGATGTTGATTTATATGAATGAACGAAAGACACATCCTAAGGATGCACTGGGACACATCTTCAGTGATGTTCCTGAGATCATTGGACGTTTTGGGTCTTTCGACATCATATAAACCCTCAATAAGGCATTCATCATTTTCTCAGCTCTTCTCATAGAAGGGTATTTCTTATGATTTATTCAATGTATTTTTGCTTCATTAACCAGTACAGTGAGGAGAGACGAGCAGTGTTTTGGCTATGTTTCCAAGAGAGCCCCTGGATTTAATAACTCACCCACTTCTATATACTAGTACTAATGCCTGTTGGGAACAATGTTGGAACACCCGTTGCAGTGGCTCAGGAGGTAGAGCGTCTGATTGGGAATCGGAAGGATCCCGGTTGCATTTCACCCATTTCATTACTGACTTCAGTGTAATTTGGACGAGGCAGTTCGTTAACCTTTTATGGCTCGCTTCTTGGCCAAAACATATTATAAACCAAAATGAGCTTCCCTGGCTGGGCCTAGCTGCCTCATAAAAACAAACGACCAACACCAAGGATTGTGTGCTTTTGTATACGCCGGCTGTGTGGAACAATAGGTGTCTGTCTCAACTCTAAAACTTTTTTTAAAAGACAGCAGTATATAGATAATGGCCCAGAAAGTTCAATGCTGGTTATTCCCTGGCGGCTATGCTGTCGGCTCCTGCAGTGGAACAGTCTATGTCATCACCCTGTTATCACTAGTGCACAATCACACATTAATGAGTTCGTTGTTACGGTTTGACAACCGACATGTGAATGAAGGGACACAAGGATACCAACATTGACAAACTGATCACATTTTTGGCTGAACATGGATGTTGTGGAGTGGTTTGGTTGTTTTTGTTATTGTTATTACTCTGCCAACAGGGGTTGGACAGGGGTTATGTTTTTTTTTGAAAGGTAGGCTATATTTTCTATATTTTCTGGCTTTTCTTGCCTTTATTGATGGTGACTATATGTAGAGAGACAGGAAAGAGGGAGAGAGAGATTCTGAGAGTGCCATACAGCTATTTGAAAATAGCAAATCTACAAGCTCACAATGTGTCGCATCGTGATGCGTTGTGAGCTTGTACAGTAGATCTCTTGTATAGTTGTCTTTAGCTAAAATAGCTGATCTACAAGTGTAGTTTTGTCATTATGCATGCTGAACTGTTTCAGGATATCCCCATTTCCACACGCACGCACGCACGCACGCACGCACGCACGCACGCACAAAGGAAGCTACAGTAGGTGACACATTTTTCAAAGTTTGGACAGGTGGAAAAGTTTCATTGCATAAAATCTCTCAGCAAAGAGGCAGTTCATTTAATTCAAAAAGAATTTCCCATTTCTCCAGCCGAAGGCAACAAAGGAGTCATCCTGTGAGGCTTCATATCTGCAGCCATCTGGACGTGAGTCCGGCACAAAACAGCTATTCCCAGATACTTAATATTAAACTTTAATTAATCGGCAAACTCTTTGCACTGTGTGCTATGAAACAGTGGCCTTGGCTGCACAGCCTACTTGACAGCAACCTTCTCCAGAAATCTGACAGCGGCGAGAGAGAGCGTGTGCAAAAGAGAGAAAGAGCGACTTGAAGTAGGGGAACTAATTAAATTCCACTCTTGGCTCGCTGTATCTCACAACAAAACCTGAGCAGCTGCTGTGAGGTGAGGGGATAAGGAGACGGTGGAAAGAATTAAACACCACTGTTGTCACTTTGGACCTGCCATGCCGTCAAATTCCACAGCTAATTTCTGCAGGCAGTAAACACTGTATATCATAATGTTACTTAAATAAAGCTTCAAAGCTTTTTATCTTCTTTTTCCCCCCTCTTTTCTTTAGAGTTATGAAAGGCTCAAATCAAATTGACACAGCTAGTTTTTGATGGAAAGCTGGCATTATCTAAACAGAGCTATGTTTTTTATTTTATTTTCTCAAACTCGGATACGAAAGTGTAGGCCTTGCCTGTAACTTTTAACCTTATTTCTATTATTGTATATTGTATTTTATTGGTATTTCTTCTATCTTCTATATAAATGCACCAAGTCTCTGTACGTCTGTCTGTCCGTGTGTAATCCACGTCACTCGAGAACCGTTCGCCCCACCGACTTCAAATTCGACACACACGTTCCACACCACCACAGGGGGTGCAGTGTCGAGTCGGTCGGACCCACGGTTGTCCAGAACCGTCCCAAAAAGGCCTCTATTTAAAACACAGAGGTTTTTTGACTGGTGAGTCATATTTTGACAGGAGCAACTGCCTGTCATAATTTCACCCCCTCCCTATCCAAGTATTGGACAGTATTAGGATGTTGATATTCATTTTGTATTCATCTTTAGGGCCCCAAATCACACCTTAGAAAGCACGAGTGTCTATTTCAAACATAAAGTGTTTTTAGTATTATAATACTTAATTGACATTAATAAGTCAGTATATTAAGATTTATATGTGTTATGTGTTATGATAAAGGTTATCATTATTTATAAGTACTTATATATAATTATAAATGTTTATAAGAAAATTATATTGTCTTCTTTATAATCTTTATAATGTATTATAAACATGGAATACATAGCAAATTATGAAGTATTATAATACTTGATATTATAAGTCATTATAATAAAGTTTATAATGTGTTATGATTAAGCTTATAAAGTATAATGATTATTTATCAGCGCTTATAAATATAATTATACATGTTTATGAGTGCATGTTCATAATGTGTTATAAACGTGGGATGCATAGCAAGTGTTGCCCAAAAGCCTCTGCCCGGGGTCTGGACCTTATCACCCTATGATCTGGCCTGTTCACAACACGGGCACCGCTCTAGTTCAAATCCAGTATTACCTGTTGCTAGCACAGCCTTGCAGGCATGCCACATTGAACTGCTTGCATACCTTGGTGAGTGAGTGACAAATAAACTCTCTTGATTCTTCTTAACTAAAATCCCTTGAACTGGGTTTTTCTCCACTGTCATCATTGCTCCTCTATAACGATGCGAGGCAGGAGGAAGGAAATGTCCTTGCTCAAGGCAACCATTTGGGGCATTGCAGTTACACACAGAATAGTCAAATATTCAAATATTCGACTATAAAAACCACTATTCGACAATCTATCAAAGTAAATTATTATATTATTTTTAATGATATTTTTCACAGAAACGGAAACGGTCGACAGCGTGACGTCACCCTATAAAGTATGGCGAGCAGAGCACTAGAGCAGAGTTAGTACATGAATATAACAATACTACAGGTAAAATATATCATACAGCAAGTATCCTATATTATGAGTAAGTATTTGGAATAATAATAAGAAGGAGGTACCTAGCTAAAACACTGGGCTCAAGTTACTAACCATTCACAACTCCCTCCCCCCAACACCTAAGGCAAGATACAGATCCAGTCTAAACTATAAGACCTCCTTAAACGATGCCTCTTATACAGCCCACTGACAGCTCCCTGTGAGTACAGGAAATCTCAGTTACACAGTGGCTTTTCTACAGCAGACATGCAGCTGTGATCTCTGGTGTTGGTACAGTAGTTCTCCTAATCTATGGTTGATTGTTGTCATATAATGTAATACTCTTGTAATGTCACTCAATGTAGGGTCGCTGAAACTCATGCCAGAGAGATTTTCTTTTATTGGACTGCCACGAATTGTCCATTTTTACCTTTTACCTTTAATTAGTCACAGAATATTCATCTTCACTCTGAACTAACATTAAACCAACATAAACTAACATTAAGCAGATAACCAGCAGAACGTACCATACCAGAAAACTGCCATCATCAAGCCACTCACTCACGCCACAGAAAGAATAATCTTAAACACCTCATTATCATACAATCATTGAAAATGCAGTTCTTCCCAACAACTGAACAACGTCTTGGCACTATCTAAACAACTGCTTTGATGACTTCCAGTAAGGATTTCTACCACACAGCACTGAGAATGCTCTTGTTAAGTTATTTAATGACATCCACGTAAACACTGACAGTGGCACTATTTAAGTGTTATTAATGGATCTCAGTAATGCAGTCGAGACGGTCAACCACAACATAATATTAGCGGTATTGGACTGATTGGAAAACTGGGTGGGGCTTTCTGGCACAGTACGAAATTAGTTTGAATCCTACTTAAAGGACAATTGACATTATTACAAAGTTATGAAGTAGTGTTCCCTAAGGCTTCATTCTGGGGCCTCTTCTGTTCAACATGTACACGCTCCCACTGATTCCGATTATGGAAGGCAACAAAATATGTTATCATAATTATGCAGATGACACACACATTTACATAACTACCGGTATATCACCAGGGGACTATGGTCCAATACAAGCACGTAATGTGCACTAGCTGAACAAATTCACGTTTGGATGTGCCAGAATTTTCTTTCATTAAACAAAGACATAAAAGAAGCAATTATTTTTTTTAAAGAAAACATAGACAGAATCTTGGCATAATCATGGACTCTGATCAGAATGTAAACAGCCACATCATGATAATTAGTCACCTTAAGAATACCGGTATTGCAACGATTAAGAACTTATGTCTCAGCAGGATTTGGAAAAAACATGTCCATGCAGAGGAACTCTGAGGGAGAGGGAGAGAGAGAGCGAGAGAGAGAGAGAGAGAGAGGCACATCTTTACATAGATTGTCATTGTTAGCCATGTCACAATGGATATTCTTTCAACAAAATGGATAAAGGCAACAAGTTAGGCACTGAGGTGCATGTGAGGCTCGGGGAGATGGAGAAGAAGTCTCCTGTTGCTCTCTAGCGCATGAGCCAGGACCTGCCATCTCATCTACAAGCTCAAAGACCTAAACAAAAAAAGTTAAATGGAAGGCATAGGGGACTCCATACGTATTGTTATTCATGTTTTGTTTAAAGCTAACCTCAATTGCTCTCTATTGCCTTGTTGAAATGTGCTATACAAATAAACTTGCCTTGCTTTACAACTGAGTAATGGGATTTGCCCATAGGCTTTCTCAGGCAGCCAATAAGGACAGAGATTTGCCCATAGGCTTTCTCAGGCAGCCAATAAGGACCGAGATTAATAAGGTATGGTGGTAAGATAAGTCATGGCCGTTTGATTGAATAACCAATCGTCATAGTCAACTAATTCATGACAAAATAGCACCTGATCTCTTGCTACTGCATGAACACAGAGTTGTATGGAAGCATATTGCTGCCATGTCAAGATTTATTCAGGTTTTAATGTGATACGTATTAAGTTATAACATGATAATGTGGTAAGTATTATGTTATAATGTGATATATCATGTGTACTGCACAGTAGTTGTTATGGAGAATGCAACTCAGGTTCAGACGGAAATCATGAAGCCATTGGAATTTATTTTGTCTGGCGCCGAGTCAAATAAGTTAGTACTGGACCCGAATCAGAATTTAATAGGGCAAAGACGGTTCGGGGTTTTAATGTCTTTTTTTTGTGGCTTTCGCCTTTATTTTATATTTATGGAGGGACAGACAGTAGGCTGACAGGAAATGGGGAGAGAGATGGGGGGGTGACATGCAGTAAAGGCCGTCGGGATCGGGAGTCGAGCCCGCGGCACACTGCCAGACTGGATTACCAGCCAAGGTGCCTGGACCGCTGAGCCACGGCCCAGGCCTTAATGTATTGTCTTTGGCAAAATGATGTATATCCTACATTTGCAAGCATTTAATGTTACACCGTGAGGTGCAACATAGCTATGTAGATATTGTTTAAGTAAACTAAACAAAATACATACATACATGGATGCACCTGGGACGTATCCTCAGTGATCAGGGTTTCGGGTCTCCCAACATCATATCCCTCACTCAGGTGACCCAGCCGGGGTGATCAAGTCCCGACTTACGTCCCAGTAGCTATCCTCGATCAGTCCCATTAGGGAAAAACCCAGGGCCACACAATCCGTTCCTCCTGAACTACTCTGCCGGGCAGGGACGTGGTGGGCCCATAATTCAGCCCGGGAAGTGGAGTTGCGGAGGCCCTCTAGGCCTATTTTATTAATACAAAAAAAATAAACGGCTGGCCCAGACCAGCCTGGACTGGCCGTTCGGGAGTTGTCCCGAATTTCCCAATGGCCAGCACGTCCCTGCTGCCGGGACTGGGAGGTACCATTCTGGTGCGTGGAAGGACTAGGCTCTGTGGGTTGACTCCTGTCCGGGCCCCTCCTACGTCTCACCAGGTCCACTCCTGCTCTCACCAGGTCAGGCCCTGTGCGTTGCACCAGACTCCCAGCACCAGGCACTTTATTCAGGAATGGTGGATTCTCGAGCCGCAACGGTTCCGCAGGCTCCACCTTGCCCTTGGTGGTGCCGCAGGCTCCGCTTGAATGGCCCTCCATGTTTAAGCATTTAAAATCAATATCATCCATTAAGACAACTTCATGACGGCAGACCTTTTGTTTTTATTGACGACAATGTAACCAACTGTGGGCAGATTGAGCACAGCATGAGCGCAAATCTAGGCTACTGTAAGTTAACCAGATGTGACTCACATGCTGCCACGGAACCAAGATCGAAAGAGGGAGTCTCCGTTGCATTTAATCCAAGTCAGTTCTTTTGCTTAAAGGACCACTTCACAAACTATCTTCATATAATTGGTCCTCACTAATGTTCATGATAAAATGCCACAATTTTTCTCCTACTCTGTCTGTGTCTCTTGGGAGGGCTGTGTGCAGTTCAGAAACCTGTCCACCAGTGATATCATCAATGGGGAATCCAAGCTAATAGAAACTGCAGGCTTTCTATTAAAATAAATTTCAATGTGATAATGGAAGCCATCATTCTCACGATAATAACAATCTAAATATATTATTTTATAAAAATCTTTTTTTTAAACAAATCTGCCTAACGATGATGTCACTGGTGGGTTTATCCCACGATTTTGCAACCCACTTTTTCATCCAGTGTCAATTATCTAATGTAATCCTGGGCGCTACACTCCCTCTGCCAACCTGGGGGGGCAGCGGACTGACCTCATGCTTCCTTCTATGCATGAAGAGTCTAATCTGTTTCTTTTCACCTGACATGGGGGAGTCTCCCCAGCCGGACGTAGTGCGCGGAAGGAACATGTTATTCCGGGCAGTTCCTTTCACCTCCATCAGGCGCCCGGGCTGGCCAGGGGGAGGTTCACTGGTGCGTTTCTGAACTGCACACAGCCCTCCTATGAGACACAGACTGGGTAGAAATAAAATGTGGTATTTTATCATGAACATTAGTGAGGACTAGGCTAATTATATGACGATGGTTTAAGTGGTGAAATGGTCCTTTAATATGAAGCGTCATATGACTTCGGATTTCGAAAAGCGCTTTATAAATAAAGTTTATTATTTATTATTTCCTCCTACAACTGGGGGGCTTTCAAAATAAATAAACAAACCATTATAATATTGTTATAAGTTATTAGAACCCAAGATTAGAACACATTTCAACATCACTTTGAGTAACATCTGGCTGCTTAAAAGAGTTCAGTAACTGTGAAATGAACTGTGAACAGAAGAGTTCTCACACATCTCACTTTGTGGCTCCAACACCCGGGGACCATTCTCCAGCAGAGGCAGACGCACGCACGCACGCACGCACGCACGCACGCACGCACGCACGCACGCACGCACGCACGCACGCACGCACGCACGCACGCACGCACGCAGAAAGAGAGAGACAGAGAAAGACAAAAAGAAAGTGATAAAGAAGGAAAGAGTGAAGGAGACAAACATAAAAAGCGGGTGCAGTGGAGGGAGAAGAGAGGGGGAGACAGAGACAGAAGCCATGTGCATGTAATGGGGTCACAGTCATCCCTGGAGAGGTCATCAGTGTTCCTAGCTCTGTCTCTGACTCAGGGAGCAGAGAACATTTGCTGACTAGACAGACTGGATGACGGAGGGGCCTGTCCCTGGACAGTACAGGCCTCCTGATTTCAGCAATATACCTACATACACGCATCATCATTTATACCGTCTTGAAAATATGACTTTTAGGCCCAGAAAAAAAGGAAAAGATGAATATGCGCCTAAACAAGGAAGTAATACATCCTGAAAAGTCATGAAGGTAGGGGTGCTACTAGGTGGCACCTTAGAGTATATATGAATAGAGACGGCACCGGATATCTCCTCCCATCCACTTGCATTAAGTTGCTCAAAACCGCATGAGGCGATTTCACTCAGGAATAGAGTGCATTCTGGGATGGATTTGCCCCAAACTCATGAACGCGCTGGCCGTTGACTATCATTGCACGCGTTCACGTATGAAACAGCGGCGTTCACGTATGAAACAGCGTTCACGTGTCATCATGAACGTGCACAGTGATAGTCAACGGACCAGCGCGTTCATGAGTTTGGCCCAGCGCTGCAATACCAAATTCGGCCACTATGTCCATTTTGCCTCAGGGTTTCCTCCGGGTGCCATATTCATATATACTCTAAGCGTGGCACATGCTGGGTGGCAAGGGCATTCTGGGAAATTGGGTTGCAAAGTTATTTAGCTGCGGTGACAAAACTGCATGTTGCACAACCTGTTCATTCAAATAGATAGAAGGTGGTATAGGGCGATAGCTGCATGGTCTAACAGCAGGGGTTATTCTCAACCTTTTCTGGCCACTGAACCCCTTCTGTCTGTTCACATTTTGTGAATAATTACAGCACTCAGTCTCCCTTTTGACTCAGTCTCACACTTTTTTATTCTACTGTGTACAATTTGTATTTATTTATTTATTATCCTTTTCTTGTACATTTTGGAATTCTTGAGGAAACATTTTTGAGGGGTGCTAGCCCTTACTATGCCCAGCTGTGTGTGTTTTTGTGTACCTCATATCGATGATTTGATTGCTGAGCACGGAATGTGATTTTGTGTGATTTTGTGTTTTAGAACAGTGGTTATCCTGGGGTCCCCAGCTAAATTAGTTAATAATACAGCATCAAAATCAGTTGAACGGGAACCACTTTAACCCTAGCCTCGGTCCCAGGCTCACTTAACTGCGAAAAAGAAGAGCCTGGTCACAACCTAAGGCAGAGAAGCTATCGAAAGGCGGGACTTCCGCCGTGTAACCCCCCCCCCCCCCCCCCCCCCCCCCCGGAAGTTAACGTTTTTTGACCAATCGCAGCGTTGTGTTCCCGAAAATGTATTCCCGCTGAAATGATCATTGGGTGGGGACTAGTAAACACAGCCGCACCGCGTGACGTAGTTATCTTACACGCAACACTTCCGCCACTTCCGCTGATAGTCTTTTCAGCGTAGGTCTTGCCCAGGGTGCTTTAACCCTGTATACATCGGCTATTTGAATTTATTTTATTTTATTTTTTCAACAAATTTGAAACACAAAATATTTTTGAAACACTTTAACAACATAAATCTTGTATGGGGGTCCTTGGCACTAAGTAGAACGTGGAGCCAGCAAATCGAGATGCGGCTCTTATAGTAAGCAGCTCAAATCCCAATGGGAAGTATTCACATTCATATTCAAACAGAATGGCAATAAGTCCAGCTGTGATTTCTTTTTTTTCCTCCTTCAGGCTGTTTACCAAATAAATAATGGTTATTGCGGCTGTCATTATGATGCAAAAATATGGGTATTCAGGGAAGTGCTGGGAGTGTTTGTGCCTACATTATGCTCGTGTGTGGAAACATGCACGTGTGTGTACTGTAAGTGCACGCTACAGCATGCATGTGTTTATGTGCACATTCGTGCGTGTGTGTGCGTGCATGCGTGCGTGCGTGCGTGCGTGCGTGCGTGCGTGAATGTGTGTGTTAGTTGAGGAAAGCCAACCTGTTTAGAATTGTGTTCACGACAGTCCAACACTATCAAAGCAATTACACAAGCAAGCTGTTCATAAATATATTAACATGTTGCTAAGTATATTATTGTACATTCATATTTCATGAACAATGGATGGACAGAGAAGAAGAGTATATATGTCCAAATGCTTGTTGCATATTCCTATACAGTACATCTGCAAATATGTAATAATAATAACAAAAATTTAAAAAAGACATAAAAGTGCTGCCAGCTGCCTTAGAGGTAATCCAATCCTCTAAGTGTTGGATGGACAAGTTTCAGGGCAAACTATCATGTGTTCAAAATTGAGATTTTATAAAGGCCATTGGGTCACCAGGTTAATCCTCCAGGGAGCATGAATGCAGTATGTAATCGTTGTGGAAAGCAACAAAGTACATTTACTTGAGTACTTTTACTTGAGTAGGGGCCTATTATTATTTTTGGATACTTGTTCCAAATGTCAGACAAATGTTGTACTTTTGACACTACTCACTACATTTCGGAAACGAAACGTACATTATGAATGAATCACTTAAGCTCTATTTCAAATATAGTGACAAATAGCAGACCTACAAGCTCACAATGCGCTGCTTGGTTAGTAACTACATTCTATTAACACACTGCTTGCTAGCCATTTCAGGCATAGGGTGACATACAGGTAGGGTGCTGAAGGAAAGCATTGAAAGGAGGACCCTTTTCCATGGCCGACAGCAAACGTTCTCTTATAGCGAGAATCACACCGCATACCTCAAAAGAAAGCTTAATTTGTCCACTCCAATTCATTTTTATTTATTTTTTGATTTGACCATTTTCCATTCTGGAGATATTGACCTTTATGTAACACCTGCTTTTGTAGGAAAGTTCTGTTCTTGAAAAGAAAGCTGAGTTATGGACCGTTTTATGTCACAGACATAGACGGGTAGCTATAAAAATTAACACAAACAATATCCTATACATACTATACACCGAATGAAAGCCCTGAATGTACACATTGATACCATGTACCCTTCGTCAGTAATTGGCTTTTGAATGCAGCTTGCGCCCACCAAACATGGTGAGAGAGAAGACATAATTTATGGAACACGAGTTGTTCAGGTCCAAAAAGGCCTATAGCGACATATATAAAATAAAAACTATAAAAAAAAGCGATAAAAAAGCGATGAAAAAAAGCGATGAAAAAAAGCTATATAAAGCTATAAAAAAGCTATGAAAAAAAGCTATGAAAAAGAGCGATGAAAAAGAGCGATGAAAAAAAGCGATGAAAAAAGCGATGAAAAAGAGCGATGAAAAAAAGCGATGAAAGCGATAGAAGAGAAAAGCGATAGAAGAGAAAAGCGATAGAAGAGAAATACTGAATTACTTCATACTGTAGTACCACTGCTACTGTTCCAGGGGGTCCCCAGCAAAATGATAGTTAGGAACAAAATGGACCCTTGGACTGTGGAGTAACACTTTTTATTCATCATAATTGCACAGTAATAAGACTGCAATGAACGCGGCGGGGACGTCATCGACCCGGTTGTAACTTCTAGCGAACTAAACTTTTCCGCGTCCTAAAAGGTTTATATACACCGAGTTACAGGGGCGGGGCGGGGGGGGGGGGGGGGGGGGGGGTGTTAGACAACGCGTTGCAAATGAAATGGTTGATCATTGTTGTTCTCCTCCTTTCACACCCCCATCCCTCGGCTAACTCGAGTTAGCCGACAATTGCTGTTCCCTCCTTCCACACCACGGCGTATATAAACCGTATATAAACCGTTTAGGACGCGGAAAAGTTTAGTTTGTTAGAAGTTACAACCGGGGCGATGACGTCCCCGACGAGTTCATTGCGGTCTTATCACTGCAACTATGATGAATACAAAGTGTTACAATCACTATAGTCTGGTTGCCTCCTCACTAACACAGTCATGATCCCTACAAGACAATCAAGTCCCGGCCAGTGCTTTCCACCCGCTGGCAGCAACCCGACCCGGCCACTGCTGGTGACGGTCCCTCGTCCCTCGATACAATCCGTGAAGTTGTGATTGTTTGTCTTGTTTGTTCGTATTATGAAGAAGGAAAGGATACATGCATCTGACCGTCTTCTGTCCATGTGTGTTGCACTGTAGTGTTATTCAAGGCTGTTACATGTTGCGATGGTGGTAGGCAGCATCCATGTTCCGACAAGACCCCCCCTCCCCTGAAACAAACAGGAGGGGAGGAGGGAGAAACAGGAGGGGAGGAGGGAGAAACAGGAGGGGAGGGGGGAGGCAAGCTGATCCGGTGTTATGCAGTGTGAAGTGTGATTCTGCTGAGTGCTGACTGGAGTTGTACGCTCGTACAACTAGACTAGAGCATGGGTGCCACCATTATGGATACTATTCTAAACGCAAAGCGCGGAGATGCATTTTTTTATTTTTATCATGTGCCTGGAGTGTTGTGGCATGGATCGGGCTGCTTGATCTATTGTCCGGGTGGGTAGAAAGTAATCAATAAAAAATGTTGCTAAACGTAATTCTACGTGTCTCGCATCTGGATCATGTCCAGCATTCTGTGTGTTAACAACCTAGAATTTAGCGATCCGCAGGAATCTGATGAAGCTCGGGATTTACCCAAACAATTTCACTGTATGAACCTGCAGTGTGTGACAGCTGACCTTTTGGATGTGTAGAAGAACACGGAACTCCAATTAACATTAGAGGATCCATGACGGCATGGGTGGAGATCAATGAAGGTGTTGTGCTTCCTGTGTAAATGCATATTATACATGTGTTATGTGTGTTAATCAACCTAATCTCCTGTTTTAGATGGACTTGAATAATGGAACAACCAAATTGATTTTTTCACCCAAAACCCTCCTGCTATTAACCAGAATGTTAATTTCTATGACTTAATCCTCCCGATCTGCGGATTAACCTTGGTGCCCACGGATATGCTGTAACTGCAATCCTGCCTTCTATCTCTAATTATTATTGCAAACGTTTTTTGTGTACGTAGAGGTTTTTATGAATGTAATACCACGTTTACACAGATAGCTACAATGCAACTTCCACTGTAGGGTACGACCTGGTTTCACAGACAAGATGCAAAAAACCCTAAAACAGGCCAAAAAACATGGTGGACTGGATTAAAACTATTTCTAAAAACGGTGGGTGGAGATATTAAAAAGAGATCACCAGTGTCAAGTTCTAGACTGAAGGCCAGTGTGAAAATGAACACCTTTTAATGCAATTTAAATCTGAGGAAAGCGTGCCACTCGTAACTCAACGCGATGTGATGAACAAACTCAATGTGATGTAATGCGTGTGGAATGAGAGTCATAGCAGTCATCCTTTGATGAGCTCATAAACATGAAACGGTAAAATGAGACGCCGTGAGCATGCAGATCAGCTGATAGCGAGACAAAAGTGACAGCCTTTTGATCCCACCCAGCTAGTTAACATCATGAAACAGAACATTACAATTTACAGATTACCATCTATCTCTCACATGCGAATTATGCAGTCTTTGACCGGATTTCACAAAATTACATCAGCCCCCCCCCCCCCCCCTCCAAATAAACATGCATTGCTTATTTTATTTTTTATTTTTACCGTAAATACTGTATGCATTATGCTTTACGCTTCCAGCTCCTTTATGCGAGCTTCTTGGTCATCATCCGCAATAGTGTATTCTTCAGATTCCCCACGGGCTATTCCACACATCCCACCACTCATTCCTAGCAACCTGAACAGCTCTTGCGTCAGTCTATGAAGTTTGCTAATCGTGAAGTGAAAGTGAGAGCAACAGAAGGGGCGAAAACACTACAGTAAGCGCACTTCATTTACATAAGCAGCGATAAAAGCACAATAGCTCTTCCTGCATATAGTATCTCGATAAAATGCAACTCTTCAAACGCATTAATCCACCTCAGAGCTGAGACACAAACACATCACAACACTTAACTCGATAATTAACTTCACGCTTACTTTTCCACAACACTCTGCCATTTGCATAGGCGCATTATCCAGAGTTATATAAACTTGCATTGCCCAACATTTCTAACCTGTTTGTGCGGGTACATATACAGTACCAATGCGACTGACAGCAAATCTGATTATGCGACTGCTAATATCCCCTTATCTCTTCTGCCTCTCAGAAAGAGAGGGGAGACGGTGCTAAGTCTGAGTTTGGTGGAGAGAGCAGGTTTATGTCATAGGCACCACATCAGTAAGAATACGAGCTAAAGTGCTGACTGTGGTGTGTACAGAATGTGAGATTATTGATCTCCTATCTCTCTGATGCTAGAAAGGGAGCTAGGAGAGAGGCTTTGGAATTGAGAAAGCCTACGAGGATATAATAATAATAATCATCAAAATAATATTATCATTATTATTATAGAAGGGTCACCACACACACACACACACACACACACACACACACACACACACACACACACACACACACACACACACACACACACACACACACACACACACACACACACACACACACACACACACACACACACAGTGCACAGGGTCAAATGATCACAAAAACGCTATTGTACTTTGACCTTCCACCAGAGAGAGGAGAGTATTGATACAATCCTGAAGGGTTTCTCTCTCTCTCTCTCTCTCTCTCTCTCTCTCTCTCTCTCTCTCGTTATCTGGCTCCATGGATTCAGCAGTGTTGGAGAGGAATGGTGATTATAGATGATCTGGAGTCAGAATGTGTCTCACTGCGGTGTTGTTATTTTTGGGGAGGGGCTTTCTTCAGGTGCTGGTATAGGGCTCATTGGCTTTCCCCTCAGCTCCCCTTGGGGATCACCACCTCAATGTGATCTCGCTAAGCGAGGGCGCTCGCTGCCTTGAATACCACCTGAAACGCGTTACAGTCTGCAGTAAAATGCAGCCATTTTGCATACATGCTTTTTGGAGGGTGGCGGTGGAGGGTGGCGGTGAATATTGCTTTTAGGGGCACAGTGGGGCAGTCTTGCTGTGTCGCCTCACAGCAAGAGGGTCCCGGGTTCGATTCCCGCCGGGAATGCTGTGGGCGTGTTCTCTCCTCCGTGTCATCAGCACCCATACCCTAGGAGGGGTTGTCTCCTAGATTATGGATGCCACTCTCCCTCTCCCAACCTGGGGAGAGCCCTGAACTGAGCAGGCCACTTCTTATCACCTGACGGGGGAGTTTGCGAGTTTCCCCGGTAGGACGTAGCACCTGGAAGGAACACGTTAGGGACACGTTATTCCCCACCATCAGGCGCCCCAGCTGACCGGGGGGGAGAGGGGGGGAGTATAGAGACCAGGGTTACTGCATGTTTTTTTTTACAGCTTAGGCAATCGGCACCATGTGAAAAATAGGTTACAAAGATTGTGGGATAAAAATGTATATAAAAAAACCCAACGAATATTGCTTCTAGAGATTGGGTCTTATCTCTGTACTGGCCCTATGTGCTTCCTCCTGATTCTGTCATATTGTGACATTTATGATGATTATGGTACTAGGCTGTACCCTGAAATGTGTAAAAGGACCTTTGAATACAATTAAAATAGTTATTAAAGAGTTAATATATACAATAAGTATAGGCTAAAATAAAACAGATACAAATACCATTATAAGATTACAGTGCAGCACAAGAAATTAATGAAAAACCTCAGTAAAAGGCAGCAGCAAACAAATGTCTTCAGCTGTGATGTAGCGGATGTGCAATTTACCCAGAGTTTGTTCCACATAAATGGTGCATACAAAAAATGGAATGTCACTTCTCCATGTTTAGTTTTGAGTCTGGGCCCGGGGTCAGAAAGGAGAGGTCTGGATGATTCATGATGTAGCAGATGATGACAAATGTAACAGCAAAAACAGCAGGTATCATTCAGCAAAGCCTTTGATGCCAGCAGAAGGTTAGATCTTACCCTAGCCTCACAACAATATAACATGCAAATGAGAAATGTGCCCATTCGGTTGAATAAAGACTAGAGGTTACAGCCAAATTATTTATGCTTCATCGCACAACAGTGTTGCTCCCCAAAAATAACAGATCGAAAAACATGATGGCAATCATTTGTTTTCGTTGTCGTGCGACGAAGTATAGATTTGGCTTAACTTGACTTAGATGCTGAGAAGGGCGCTTCTTGTCTCCTTTCTTCCCCAGTCTCTGCAGCTTTCACAGGAATATCTGCAAAGCCTTTTTAGCTGCAGCTTTATCTTTCATTTTTGTACACGTTGCCTGAGGCGTGAGTTTCCCTCTCCCCCTGTTCTTCAGCAAGACGAGGAATCCAATTTATTTCTTTTTTGACAACGCTCTCCTTGTCTGCCATAAACAAGGAGAGGCTCCTCCTTATGTTTATTTTTTTATTTTCATGACGGGCCTTCCCGATCGAATACTCATTGCCATGTTCAAAACATCAGACACATGTTAATGTATGTATCACAACAAGTGTCCTGACATCAGCAGATAATGGTTATTGTATGCCCATCACTCACTCTGCAAGCCTGGAGCCTCACTGTGCCTCATTCGTACTCTGATAAGCAGAGGAGTACTTTCTCTTTCTCTGACACAGACATCATGCAACACGCGCACACACACACACAAGCATGCACGTGCGCGGCGCGCGCGCACAGAACAAGAGAAAGATCAAGGGCTATGTCTGTTGCTGTAAAAAGAGGAGAAGTACATCATCTCTCAGCCCTCCTGGTATTCATGGTAACTTCACAGCAGCATGTGTCGACATGGCCACGGTGGATGCAAATGCTGTCATGTGCTGAAGAATATGATGTAACCACAAAACAAGGGTAGAAAGTCAGAAACGCTGTAGAAATGACAAACGATTGCATGACGTTGCCACTAAAAGCCGCCACGTCGGCTCTCTCTTGGCTTTCATGTTTCTTTCTCAGAAGCTTGGGACTGGACATAGTGGTTTGTGCCCATGTCTGCTGCATGGCGTGTCCCATCTTAGAAAGTTGCCATAATTGAGCCCTTTGGGTAATTCATCCTTAATCATTCTAGAAGAGAATAACCTTCAACTGACCAGCTTGTGTTAAATCATGTCATTATATCCGACCTACTGTATGTGCCTATTGTTATTATTATAGACTACTAGTTTTCTGTTTTCGAAAAATGATAACCAAATTATTGGCTATTTTGTTTTTTTTGTCACTTAAAGTATAGTGTAGAAGGCTTAAGTTTCTAGTGTTGTAGACAAAGGTATCAATTGTGAGTGAGTGATTTCCAATAGAACCGGCTCTCTTTCTCTTGAATGACCATATACAGATTTGAGAGCTCAGTTGGCATGACTGCAGCACAAAGAAAAGAATATATAGTTTTTATACATATCGTATCATCCGTATAGCTCAATTGTCTGGTAACTGGACCCCTTCACTCAAAGTGAACTCTCCTCAGCCTACCTGTAGTTCTGGTGCTAATGCCACACACTCACTCACAGCTGGACTTTCTTGAAATCCTGCCCTGAGCCATTACAGAGAGGAAGTACATTTGACAACTCAATGAAAATGTCATCATCTTTTATTCTCAGATATAATACGTGTATTGTTTACTATAGAGCTATAGTACTACTACTTACTTATACATAGAAAGGCTACTTCAGTTAAATAATGCGCAAACCAGGATTACATCCATCACACAAGTACAACTGCTTATAAAATAGCTCGCTAAAGGATATACTTTTCTTTTTCATTATTATTATTATTATTATTATTATTACAACTTTTTGCATCTGTGCGTCCTTGGGCGTGTGTGTGTGTTTATCGGTCTGTGGACAGCTAATCTTCTGCACCGTTGAACCGATCGGCGTGTACTGCGCATGCACACTCCCTGCAGGCCAGAGCAGAACCAGTGGCCCACATTTTCGGCCTGTTATAGCATTAGCACTACCAGCAGGCCAATTTACTCCTAGAGATTTAGTCAAAAATGGGTAAACATTATCTCTATACTAGTCATGTGATCAAGACGAATCTTTCATATTCCATAAAAATTGCTGGCCCCTTGCCGCCGGCTTAGCGGTCTGGGCACCTATGTGACAATGTGGCCTGAGAGCGTGTCACAGGTTCGAATCCTGATCCTGATGGGCTTTACTGTGTGTCACGTACTCCCCATGTCTCTCCCCATTTCCTGTCAGCCTATACTGTCCTATCATAATAACGGCGAAACGTCTAAAAAATAAATAAAATAATAAAATAAAATAAAAAATGTCTGGCCCACAATAACCTACCTGACCTGTGCTCAGAAGAGCACTTTTTCTAGTGAAATCAATTTTCTTCCATTGCACTGAACAACAGGAAATGTCCTTTCAACTGCACATCCCTGTGGTAAGCACAAGTGCATATTTAACAGAAATGGGATTCATTTGTAATACACTGGGCTTATACGGCTCACAGCATCACTCCTCCATGCATATTTCATTCATCTCCCCCATACTGTATGAGTACTTGATCAATCCTTCATGAATAAAAAACGGCCCCCATTTAAACTGAAAGCTCATTTGCATAATTCTACCTCCCAATCATAGTTCATAACTCACCGGAACATCACAATGCCTATGCAAGTTTGACCCTAGACATGTCTATTTCTACCCCATATAAATGTCAACTTCACTTACCAAAACTTTATTTTATACTGCAAAAAAGGTTTTCACAAACATATTAAAGGCTTGTTTGCATCAACATATTCAAAATTGCACGGACATTATGTCGATGATGTGGATATTGTTTTTTTGTAGCAGTAGTGATACAGTACAGTTGGAGGCCATCGATATTGTCCTTTTCTTTTTGCTGAGGTTTGCGTGATCTGCGCAAAAGGACAGTTAACCCATTTTGGGCGGGAACCCCTTTTGGTGTTTTAAACATTGTTATAATTTAGCTATTGAAAAATAGCAGATCTACAAGCTCATAGCGCGCCACCGAGTGGCGCGCTACGAGCTTGTAGGTCTGCTATTTTTGAAAAATCGTGAAAATATTTATTTCAGAAAACTGGAGGATTTAGAAGGATTTTTTAAAATTTTGAGGTCAGGCCTAAATGGGTCAAATGATAAGGGACAATATCGGTGGCACCCAACTGTAGGTAACTAAAAGTGAAATACAAGAATGGATACTGAGAATTGAGGAAGAGAAGTGAGGCTAGGTTTCAATGAGGAATACTCAGCAAAAAAGAAGAAGAAAATCCACACTAAAACAGAACGTTGTAAATTAAATTCAGGTAAATCCATAACTTCTGTCAAATTGTGCTGTGTCTGACCTTCTCTTTGACTATTCCTCTGGAGATGTAGCAGGTACATCAACACGGAGCTCAATGCATATGCCAGCATGCGTCTCTCTCTGCAGACACACTTCTGACGTGACTCTCTCCAATATTAAGGCAGGAAACATAAAACGTTCAATACCGTAGGGGTACAAGAGTCTCTTTGGAAGGAATACAAAAAGAGAAAGGGTTAGAGATGATCTTGGCCTTCAGGAACATTCCATCAACTGATTTTTTTTTTGCTTGTTTGTTGCCCAGCATGCTTTTTGAGAGGGCCACCAATGGGCCTGTGCTCTGCACCTGTGGCAGGTAATGGGCCGGCTCAGCCGTCTGGGCTGCCACTCTGCTGAGATCCGCCAAGCCCACAATCTTTGATTAGGTCTGTGGAGGGAGCGCACTGGGGGAGTTTGACATTTTTGTCTGGGTTTGCACTTCCCCTTCAGGCCAATAAGGGTGAAACAACAGCATTTTTGCAAACGAGAGAAATACTGGAAAAACTCTGAGACAGCTAGCTACCCTCATGTTCACAACCCACCTATTCCACACTGCATGGGGCATCAATTCTTTTGTATAGCAAAAAAAAAAGAAGAAAAAAAATATTTTGATGGGAAGTCGTGTGTACATTTGTAGTCGTCTCACAGATTAAACTCACTGTCAAAATGTGATCTCATTCTTTTCTGGATTTCTGGCACACTAAAATCATACGGCTCCTTTGTTTCCAGTGCCATGTCTAAATCCCTTGTGTTCATTTGTGTTTGATCAGTTTAATTTCAGCACTGACCCACGCCCTATTAAGATGTGCAGGTAGCATGCAGTGGGGGAGGGGATGGTGGTAGGCTCCCGGCGGATGTAGTCGTCATAAATTATCCCAGAGCTTGGCAATAAACATCCGGCACTGGAGGAGCATGCAGGCTGAGTATTACTAATGGGCTTCGGCTAAAGATTTGCGGCTTGGACGGTCTGTCAAAAGAAATAATAATGGTGCCACCGATGGGGTAACATAACAGTGTGTGGTTGACGTGACTGACACCCAATAAATAACACATTTCATTTTTTTAAACACTCCTGATGATAAACTTCACGACAGGGCGTCACACTCAGCTGTTTTGATGCATTATGCCTCCTTCGCATGACAAAGTGGATATTTAATGAGAAATCTCTGTGAGAAGTCCCATGAGTTATGTGATGGAGCTACTAGGCATATAGCACTGGGCTTAAAATGCAAGATGCTTGGTATCGAACAAAGTGGAGGTTGTCTGAATGTGTCAGCTACAAAATCCTTATTTGCTCTATGCATTACTTTTGAGCCAACTGAAGTATTTGGGCACTTGATGAGGACACTGACAAAGCCAACATGGCTCCTTTGATTGATTCCTTTGTCCTCAATAAGACATGATTGCAAGAGTGCTTTCTTTTCTTTTTTACCTCCGCAATTGGAGTTGCATAGGGGTTATTTTCGCCCCGTGTGTTTGTCTCTGTCTGTTTGCAAAATAAATTGAGAACAAATGGCCAGATCTTCCTGAAACTTGGTGGGAAGTACGGTGCCCTGAAGACCTAATCAACTTTTGGGTTGAGGTTAAAGGGGCTGTCACAAAGAGACCTTTGGAACCTTTGGATTGAAAAGGTCAAGGTCACAATCAAGGTCAACAGATGGGAGCTGATCTCCTGTTGCTGTATAGCGCGGGGCAGCTTGATGTACAAGTACAAGTCCTGGACATGACGCTAGTATGTCATAGGGACTTACCCAGTCCAACCCTAGATGCTGAGTGCCAAGAAAGGCACATTTGGTCTTTGGTATGACCCGAAGAGATGATTACTGTTTGGGTGAAAAAGTTACAAAATCATACACAATTGCAGGATATTGGCAGAGGTGTACTCGCTACTGAGTACAATCTTTCCGGTTTGAGAATGGATCTCTCCTCCTTACGAAGTCGGTACAGTGTGGGATAAAATGGAAGCCTGCACTGCATCCAGTAATGAGTCTTTGTTCCTGCCTGGCATAGATACTCTATTGTACTGAAATCCATTCAACATCTGAGCCTACTAAATGTTGGGGCTAATTTAGAAGCCACTGATGGACACGGAGGGCTTTCACCTGGAAAGATAAACCCTCTTCAAGTTGTCTGTACTTCCACTTAAGTAAAGAATGTGTGTACTTTTCCCATCTCTGTGCCTAATCCATGCTGCGAAGCCAACGTGGGTATATGGGCACGATAGTGTCATATGTCTAAGTATAATTTGGGCTTGCATACAGTGACAGTGCCTTGAGTGATTGAATATTGAATATGCATTATTCTAAATTATTTAATATTGGGTTGCTGTGGGCAATGCACTCATTTTGCACTTACTCTCTCACCTGAACCCGTCTGTTTTCTTGAAAACTTTAATTGAATATCCAATTATATGAAAAAACGAATTATCAGTAGTCACAGAAATAAATAAATAAAAGGCCATGCTTTCTCAAGAAGTGTGACCTTATGAGGTGGGAATGTTAACATGTTTCTCTCAATTAGCCTAGTCTTTCTGTGACTATGACAGGCTCCAGATGTGACTTCATCTAGGCTAGGATTTTGTATTTGTTATACAGTGTGCGTGTGTGCGTGCGTGCGTGCGGCCCTAAGCAACCGCATAGACCTCTTATGTCAGCGGCCGGCATTGCTGACTCTGCCATTGTTTTTCTTCTTTTCGGCTCCTGTGATCCAGAGATAACTTAATCAGTATACCAGAGCATTGTTCAGCAGATTATTGCAAGAGCTGCTTCTTCTGTTTCGCTTTCCTTTCTCTCTGCAGAGATACATACAATAAGGCTATTTCTATGTTCGGAAGCAAACGGAAGAGTGCAATAACGGACATGGCACAATATAAGGGAGAAATAACGTGAATATAGAGACGAGTGAACGAGTGAGAAAGGGAAAGAAAGTTGGTGAAACATGGGGGGGGGCTGGGGGGGGGGGGTTGGGGGGGGAGCTGGGTGGGAGGGCAACACAAGTTTGTGGTGTGATTTGTCAAAAGGTAACAGCAGCTATACGTTCATTGGCTCCTCTTCGCAGGCGCTGTTCTCTGCTGTTTAGACATCAGATGGAGAGTCCCCTGGTGGCCTCCTTGACCCACCCCTGATGGGACTCTAATTGGACTGCTTTAATTAGTTTGCCGAGATCTCTGAAAGATCTTTGCTCCCCTGTCCCCGTCCCAGATGCCCTGTTCTCTGCTGCTCTGGAAGATCATTCTGAAGCACTAAGCATTTCTTGCCATCGTGCACTTCCCTCCTCTGCCCAGGGACCCCTCTGATTGGGCCCTCAGCTTTCCATCCGCGACCTTGCGGAGACACAGGAAAGCGTCGAGCAAGTAAGTCATTTTGCTTTTAAAAAGCCCATGTTTTGTTACTAAGTAACGAAGCTGGTGTGTCTGGAACTGTCATACGTACAGATGGATTGTTGTTTGTTTTCTCTTATGCCCTCCACCCCCTTCCTCCTCCTCTAAGGGAATTGTTTACTCAAACACACACATCATGCTTGGAGGATAATATGAGCCTTCTAATTTAAGAGTAATTTAATTTAGCTGCAAATTAAGTGCCAGGATTCCTGTGTTTTAAATGCATGCAGTTATTGCAATTCATCCTAAAGGGCAATCATTTCTTCATAACTCTATCTTTGTAAGTGCATTTGCTCTGATTAGAGCCATGAACACGTTTTGTTGGGTCTGCTGGGCTGATTGCCCTGATCGCCCTGACACTTCATCACCATAATACCAACAAACCAAACAAACACAAACTAAGCATGATGTGGACGTCTCTCTGGCTAAGACTGTCAGAATTCATGGAATGTAACCAGTGGTGGGAAAAAAGTACTCACATTCTTTATGTATAAGTAAAAGTAGCAATACTGCAATGTAGAAAAAAAGAAAAAGTCCAGAATTCAAAATTTACTTGAGTAAAAGTACAAAAGTATTGGCATCAAAATGTACTTAAAGTACCAAAAGTAGAAAGTACTCATTATGCAGAATGTCAATGCCATTTCAAGTTTTGAAATGTATACGGTACAAATCTTTTGAAAATAGCAGATCTACAAGCTTGTAGATTAGCCATTTTCAAATGGCCGAAATAAAGGGCTGAAGTGGTTATTGTATGTTTTGTAATGATAATAAAAATCAACAAAGTAACTAGTAACTAGAAAAGTCTCAATTTTGAAAAATTGCAGTGTGGTTGCCGCCGTCGCTTACATAGGCCCCTCCCACTAATATTGCCAGCCAATTACAATGTCACGTCACCCCTGCGATCATGCAGTAATTTCGGAGGGGATGTAGACCCCCAAAAAACATTTTTCTGCAACTAACGGTTACATTTTTTGCATTTGCGGTGCCCCCTATGGATGAAAATGGATTTGCTTTTGGAACTTGGTTGATTGAACCACCCGCGACATATGTGATTCAAATTTGGGATGGATTGGACATTCCGTTTGTAAAATAGGCCCCTCCTACTAACTTCGGACGACGATTACGGCCTAACGATACGCACTGCCAAAATTCTGCTGTTGGTGTTTTAATCGGATAGGTCCAGAGATCATGTGTGCCGACTTTTGTGAGATTTGGACAAAATCTGTAGGAGGAGGAGCAAAAAGTGTGTTTTGCATTAAATTCAAAATGGCGGAAAATCTATCCTGACGGAAATGGGCGTGGCCTATATGCGTCATGACCCAAGGAATCCAGGGAAATGGGACCTGCGGTTCAAGAGTTATAAGCCAAAACGTAAAGTGGGCTGTTATAGCGCCACCATGAGGCCGACCGATAACATTACAAGTTAATTCATTTTAGCAATTATTATGAACCTACCCTCCACGTTTTGCAACTATAGCCCTTACGGTCTCCGAGGAAAAATACTTGACTTTGAATTTTCGCATTTTCCCATTCATGTCAATGGGGACATTTAATGCTCAAATAAATTAATATCAATTAAACTATACAACATTTCTCTAAGCAAAATACAAGCACACGATTCCCGATTTTTCCGGCCAATTTGACAAGTGTACAAGTGCGTACAGTCAAAACTGTGGGAGGAGTAGTGAGGCAAAGTTTGTCTTACTCCAGTAAAATAATAAAGTGTTCAAGTACTATAGTCTGGTTGCCCTTTTAGGGCTACCACACTAACTAGTAAGTTTTAAAATAAATGTAGTGGAGTAAAAGTACAATATTTGCCTCTGGGATGTAACGGAGTAGAAGTAAAAGTACTGGAAATTGGAAATACTCTACTGTACACTTGTAAATGTATATAGTTACTTTCCACCAATGAATGTAATAAACCCACACAAACCAATCCAAAGCTAAAATGGCTGTGTCATACTGAGTAATTGGGAGACATGAACTTGCGCTCAGAGTGCGCTGCTCAGTCTTACCTCCTACACCTGCTCTGAATTTTCTCAACTTTGTGACCATCTGCTGCACATCAGTTCCGGTAGACAAGCATCATTGTGTTAAGAGAACAAGAGCGTCTGTTTGCTGGCACTCAGCCTTCTGCAAAACACGTGCACACAACTACTCATACAGCTACACCCACAAACAAAGACGCGCGTGCAGACACACACACACGGACATGGACGCGCAAACTTCGCACCCACGCACAACGTGTCGATGTAGATCGGCTAGTTCAACTATTTAAAATGTTTTTCAAAATTGTAAAAAATGGCAAATAAGTTTAGGGATAAGGGGTAAGGGGTGGCGCAAGATGGGGCCCCTTGTTTTAAGTGTGTCTGTGACCAGCTAATCTCCGACACGTTGGACCAATTACAGTGAAACTGTAATTGCCCAGCAGGCAAAGGAAGAACCTCTGCCACAATTTCATGAGAGAGTGAGTGCATTTTCCGGCACCGGCGTCAGCCCCGACATCGCCGCCAACTGTCGATAGTTGCCGTGGTAGTGTTTCCGCATTAGTCCGTCACCCTAACCCCAAACCTAACCTCACAGGGAAGCCACGGGCGATTTTTAACCGGCAACGCATGTCGGGAGCCACGGGTGACACCCTACCCCAAACCCTAACCTCACAGCGAAGCCACGGGCGATTTTTAACCGGCAACGCATGTCGGGAGCCACCCTACCCCATACCCTAACCTCACAGGGACATTGTTTGTGTGTGTGGCTGTGCGTGCAGTCATGCACACGCAGCTACCCTCGCACGCACGCACGCACGCACGCACGCACGCACGCACGCACGCACGCACGCACGCACGCACACACGCACACACGCACACACGCACACACACACACACACACACACACACACACACACACACACACACACACACACACACACACACACACCTCTAAAATCACAAGGCGGGCGAATATGTATTGCAAATGTGCACAGGGAACATATCCATAATTCATGACCAAACCTTTTGGAATATCACAAGTATCAATCACTGGGTTTTATAGGTAATGTGAAGACAAATAGCTCCACCAACCCATGTCTAATGAAAATTCAGCCATCACAAGCTTACTGTGAAGCAGACATTACTGTAAGTCACACGTTGCATCAGGACGCGTTGTGAGCTTGTAGATTACTAGACTAGTATTGCTACTGCAAATAATACTGTAATAAATCAATTATTTATTACTGAATCTCTCATTTCTTGTAATCTATTAAATCGATTAGTTCAATTAATATAACTATTGCACCCCTAGATCTAGAAGTGAAGAAGGTCACTATATGCTTGGTGGAATGCTCAATTCACCCCTAGATCTAGAAGTGAAGAAGGTATATATGCTTGGTGGAATGCTCAATTCTCAAACACAGCGTTCTGTGATTTGTAATTTCTTGATTTCTGAAAACATTCAAAGCATGAAGTAGGCACTGCAGCGCTTAGTTATACATATTTTTAAATCAATGAAATATGTTGTTGTTATTGTGATTGATTTAGTAAGTAGCTGTGTATTAAGCAGCATAATTTACAGCAAGGTCGTAATTATTGAGAAATAAACCCCTTCAGGGTGATATAATGAAAGACCCCTCTCCTTCTCTTCATACCTATGAAGTTTAGCTACTGACTCCAGGAAATAGTCTAGTAGCCAAAAAGTGAACACGAACGTTTTATGTTAGAAATGTTGAGTATGGGTCCCCAGCATGTAGAAACTGCCGGATGCTAACTTGCATATGTTGAGCAATTTTCATAATTGGCAAAATATGTGACCATACCATTAACAACTAGGGGGTTTTCATGATGCTGAATCCATTCCAAGCATTAGTTTTGCAAAAAAAACACTCATTGGGCTTAAAACGGCCATGCCCAAATGTGCTGACATCATCAATTTGTGATGACGGCATTGGCCGTTTTTAGCCCAAACGGTCCATGAATCGTATCGTCAACCATGTATTGTGATACATATCGTATCACTGTTAAAATGTTTCGTTACTACAGTATATACCTGCCACCCTAGAGACATCGGGGGCAGTAGCATGCCACTTGGACACAGGCAGGGGTCTGAACGACACATGGGTAACTGAAGGCAAAGATGGCGCGTGGGCATGTATTATACAATGGAGAGACCAACGGTCGTGGGAAGACAAGGGACGTCACAAGTGGGCGTGGACCAAGCTACCCTTTGAACAATGTCATTAGGCAGAATTGTTTCTATGTGGAAAAATCATTTCTCTCTCAGCCACAGTTATCCCGGGGTGCGACGCACGGACCCGGGCACTCTCAGCAAATCTACCTAGTAGCACACAATACGGTGCACAATGCAGTAAAAAGACAGCAGTAAATATCCTACAATATAAAAGGAGTGCTTCATCACCAGGTAAAATATAGATTTTGCTGCATTCACTTTGTCAACTATAATTCACAACATTGTGAGTGTGAACCGCAGTTAAACTTTTAGTTTTACGCACCCCAGAATGAAATACATGTTATTCTGTAGCATACAGAATAATAACCAACTTCCAGCCCTCCATCCTTCTTGTTCCAACGCTTATGAAAAACGATGGACCCTTCCACACTAGGGACTCTGACCAGGTACAAACATTCGTCTTCTCCAGTCTGGACTGTAGCCGCGCTTGCCAGGCTACTGAAGTGCTCTCGTCAGCCTCTACAACTCATCCAGCATACTGTGAGCTGCATCCTCCTCAACCTCTACTATAATGTTCTGTATAAGTACGTTTAGTGAGATCATAAATTTGTAAGAATGTGTAGTCTACTGTATGTGTCAATGAGTCAGACAACAAGGGCAACAGGTTTTCTTTAAGGACACTCAGGTCTTTCTACAAAACATTATTAAAACGGCTCCAAAAATACATAGGCAAAACTCTTTCATAATATGTTCTGCAATCCTCTGTAACACACATTGTTATTAAAGGTTTGCATCCCCAACTACCTCAGCCAACCTTTCCTCAAAACTGCTGGCAGATTGCAGAAATAAGACAATATACAGTAAATCACAAACGCATTGTCTGACCAATCACACACAATGTTCACATTGATGTCTCTGCAGGGATTAGATTGGGTATAGATTAAGAGCAAATTAAAAACAAAATAAACCAGTAAAACGCCCTGAGGGCGAGAAGCGACCTCGCCCTAAAGTGCGAGGTTGCACTGAAACAACAGAGCTTCTTATTACGGCACAGTTGAGAAGTAGGAGTTAAACTATTAATCTGGTGTCAGTGAGGTAAAATGTATGCTATACTTGCTGGCCAGCTCCATATATGCAGATCTAGTATGTCAAACCATATGGCCATCCAGGGTTTGATGAGGTCAGTGTCATATATGGAGATCCAGGTGATGATAGTCAGTTCTACATATGGAGATCCATGTGTTGTACCAGCTTGGTTCATTTGCAAGATTGCTGGGCGAGCTTTGGCATGGGATCAACATCAAAATGCACAATGAAAAACAGGTATGGCCAGGATTCATGGCCATATATATAGCGTGTCTCCATATAGTATATGGAGCGTGTCCCGAGGCGTGATGTCACGAGGCGTGACTCACGACAGTCCCATTTATGGGCTTAATATTGATAACATCAGGGATCTCCATACAGTATATTGGCATCACAGGGATTGTAGGCGTGTCATCATGAGCCGTAATGGACTGGCAACCATATATGGAGGGATTGGAGGCGTGACCGACCGAACGACTGATGGGTTTTGCAAGTTTTCATAGTAATAATCTGCGACCTTTGGTCGCAATAAACCAGTGATATGACATCACTGACGAATCAGTGAGGATTCCTTGGTATTGGTATCTTCATGTGACTGAGTCAACTGTTTTGGAAAATCTGCAAGGTTATGGATTCACGGCCGGGAAAACGTGTAATTCCCTATACAGTAGACAAATGTGGTTTTCCTATAGCAAGCGTGTTGGGAGCGCATAAAGTGCATTCACACCATTTCCCCCAGATCTCCTCCTTACTGAACAGGCACCCTGACTAACCATGGGTCGCCAGTGCAGCGACAAGGACATGATACCTCTCCAGCTTCCCACCCGCAAACACTGCTAAATACCATACGTTCACTGGAGCACCCACTGAGTTTGGAAATTGAACCTAGGAGTTGGAGTTTACCTCAATGTTAGCCAGACACCTGTTCATTTCATCACCTTTCCTAATATGAATACAACTAATTAATGCTGGTCTAAAGTCATTCCTGCTCAAAGGAACATAATCCTGAATACAGAGGCTGCGTTGGCAATTAACACAATGGGCATGTGAAAATGATACAGTATGCAGTTAACCCTACTGCCACCTGCTGGACGCACAGCCAACCTCAGACTGCCGAGGCCATTTCAATGCTGCACACGCTGGACCCACATCCTGTTTTGGGCGTCCATGTTTCCATCTAAACCACCGGATAATCAGCAAAGACCTCCGAACATCGCGCATTTTATCCAAACCACGGAGAGCTCCGTAGATTTCGAGTTATTCAGCTTTTTAGTCAGCCTGTATAATGGGAGGTGGACGGCAGCGCGGTTGTGCAACCTGGTCTAGGATCGCTAAAGAAGGAAAGGCCAAGCCAAAATAATAATACAAAAATAGAAATCAGCGATCCGGTTTGATATCAATAATAAAGCTTATCAGACGGAACGTTCTGCCACGAGCAGTTAAACCGTTAAACAGAACATTGATTCGCGGGATACAAAAGTCACGACACATACTGCATAAGCTCTGAACCCCTGCCGACAGTTTCAGTAGCGCAGCTTGGAATCTGTTCTTGAAAGATTACTGGCTATTAATGGCTACTAGTATTTCAGTCCATTGACGAAAGAGTAACCATGTCTTCAGCCAATCAAACAATGTGCAGCTGAGAACGTACTGACAAATGAACAGATTGTAGCCCCCTCCGGTAGATAGATACGATCACAAGGCGTTCTTTTGTTGTACAGACATTTATTAGCGTATGCCAAATGCCGTGAGAACTGAATAAACATAAAAGACAATATACATTCAGTACAGTATTCTCATATAGAGAACAATAATGATGAACAACACAAGTTACAATATACAAACAAACAAATGTAACAAATATACCTCATTGGCCGCATCCACTTTGGGGGGAATAAACGGGGGAAATCTTCTCAGTATCAGTATCTTGACTTTAACTGATATAATTTGAGCTGGACTCTTAAACAGCCGATCTAGCAGCAGCAATGCACTTTAGCTGTTGCACGCTGAAGCTCTCTCCTCAGAATGAACTGGCTCTGCCCTGCTCTGCTAATTAACAGTGATCGAAACCATCAACAGATCAGGCTTCAGCTTTTCAGAGGTTACTGTGACCTTAATCAATCAATCAAACATAAATCACCTCAATACACATTGAAACAAAGTAGAAACACATAGAAACATGAAATTGACATGAAACAAAAACATGAAGGCAGCTTTTAATCCTGATGACAGCTACACTCCCACCGAAATCACTTGGATTTCTATAATGAACTTTACATTTTTATAATCACTTTTTAATGTAGTGTCATGTAGTGTGTTCAGTGACGGATCAACCCCTCTCAAGGCCCTGGCGCTTCACAAAATCAAAAGGCCCTACAGATTCAGCCAATTCATTAATTAATTAATTCATTCATTAATTAATTAATTAATTAACTAACAAACATGCATTTCGCCGTTTAGCGCATATCCACTACTGCCTGCGCTGCCCGCTGACAGCCTGACACAAGACACAGCCGCACTGGGCACAGCCTTTCCAACTTCAGTCTCTGCTAAACTATTATGTAAGGACTAGGAGATTACTTTATGGTTATTAATACAGTCATTAACAATAAACATGCAGCAGCATGTTTTGTCTAAATTGTCTTTGTGGCCAACAAATGTAGCTACATTTGCAAACAGTGCTGTTGACCATGTTGTTACATGGTCCATATAACGTGTGTACCAACAGACAATGCCAATATGCTATATTAATATTAGAACGTTTTAAAGACAGATTAATTATTGACGACAATGCAACCAAGTTGTGGTGGGTGCAACGTCACTGAAAACTTTCATAATAGCAAATTAGCAATTACATTAATTTACTCACGACTCACGAGTGCTGAAATCGTGAAATGGAGGATGTAAGAACACACTTTTGTTGCATTAGAGCAGGGTAAATATGAAGTTTTGCGCCAAGGTCTTGTGTTTATATTCCTCTTACATAGGCTGTAGGCTATGTTATTGTCGCAACAACAACACACGTTTGTCGGTCTGAGAGAGGGGGCCTTCCTGAGAGGGGGCTTCTTACGGCGTCGCTTACTCGCTTCCCCTCTGTCGGAGGAGGAAGCGACGCGCAGCCGTCGGGAACCCCCCCAGGCCCCCCTTGCTGCTAGTATCAGGCTGCTACAGAAACTGTCAGACGAGAAGACCAAAAACACTAGCGGGGGTTCCTGTGTTGCGTTATATTTTTCGACAGAAGCAACAGTTGTACCTATAGTCTCGTACCGGGCCCTGCAAGCTTCGGGCCCTGGCGCTTAAGCTCCACCTAGTTCCATTGTTAGTCCGGCTCTGAGTGTGTTATGAGCTCTAGTGTATGGAGTGCAGAGGTAGAGGTTGCTTAGTCGGCTTTGTCGGCTTCAAGCAGGGTAACCGTCTTGTGGATAGGCCTCTCCAAGTAGACTGGCTTGGTGAGTCTCTTTCCTTGGCCATTCAGTGCTGAACTTCCAATCAGCAGTTGTAGCTTCCTCACACATCCATCTTCACCACGGTGCACATCCGTGACCTTGGCTAGTTTCCACTCATTCCGTGGTGCAGTGTCGTCTTTCACAATCACTATGTCGTTGATCTTTGCATTTCTGCGGGTCTTGTGCCATTTCTGCCTCTGTTGCAGGTTCAACAGGTACTCCTTCTTCCATCTAGACCAAAACTCGTTGGCTAGATATTGCACTCTTCGCCATCTTTTGCGAAGATAAAGGTCTTCCTTCACAAAGTCTCCAGGTGGTGGCAAGACTATTGAAGACTTCATCGTCAGGATGTGGTTAGGCGTAAGAGGCTGTGGCCCAGCCGGGTCACTGAGTAAGTGTGCTGTTAAAGGCCTGCTGTTTATGATTGCCATGACTTCGTACAGGTAAGTTCGCAAGGAAGAACTGTCAAGTCTTTGGGGTGACTTATCCAGGATGGATGTCAACACACTCCTTATTGTTCTGATTTGCCTTTCCCAGGCTCCACCCATATGGCTCGCAGATGGAGGGTTCATGACAAACTCACAGCCTAGTTGCTTTAAGGATTCTTGATCCATGTCCTTCACAGCTTCCAGGAACTCACGTCTTGCACCAACAAAGTTGGTACCTTGGTCAGATCTCAGCTGACAGACGTTTCCACGTAGGGAAATGAAGGAACGGAGTGCATTAATAAATGCATCGGTCGTCATGTCATCAAGGAGTTCAATGTGCACAGCACGAGAGCAAAGGCAGGTGAATATCAGCCCATAGCGCTTCAGCTCCTTTCTTCCATCCTTGACATGGAACGGCCCAAAGCAGTCCATACCACAATAGGTAAAGGGAGGAGTTGTTTCCAATCGCTCACGGGGTAAATCCGCCATCTTTTGTTCCTCTGTACACCTCCTGAACTTCCTACACTTGACACACTTATAGATGTAGGAGGACACAGCTTGACTACATCCAAGGATCTAGATGCCGTTTGATCTCAACTCATTCATTGTCATGCCTCGCCCTTGGTGTTCCACCCTTTGATGGTAGTGGTCGATCAGTAACATTGATATGTGGCTGGTCTTCGGCAAGATTGCTGGATGCTTGATGTGCGGATGCAAATCAGCATGTTCTAGTCGTCCTCCCACCCTGAGGATACCTTGTTCGTCCATGAAGGGATTCAGACGGTGCAGTCTGCAGGCCTTCCTATCCTCCTTCTTGTGTTGAAGACTCGGGATTTCTTCAGAGAAGGTTGCTCTTTGGACAATACCTATAATGGTAAGTTCAGCATCCTTTCTCTCTTCAAGACTTGTGGCTTCATTGGTACTTGACGTCAAACCTTTGAGCTCCTTGACACGACGCCTGAGTCTTGCAATGGCTTTGACTAAACTTGTCCAGCTGGAGAACTTCAGGAAACGATCAGGCAGTGAAACGTCTGTTGCCAAGGTCTTATGTACGATGGTCTTACGAAATTCTGGGTCTTCAACTGCTATGTCTCCCACCTTAACATCTCTGCTGGGAAGCTCGTCACACCAGAGGAAATCTGGACCAGTAAACCAGTTGGAGGCAATGAGGTCCTTTGCTTTGAGTCCTCTTGACACGTGGTCCGCTGGATTTTCTTCAGAGCGTACATTTCTCCATTGGATTGGTACTTTCCATGATTCGTGTAATGCGGTTTGCCACGAAAACATGAAATCGCCTCGCGTCATTGTTGACATACCCCAGGACGACCATTGAGTCGGTCCAGAAGAACTCCTGGACATCTTCTATATCCAACTCCTTTCTGAGCAGGTCACTTGTACGAACAGCAACATCCGCTGCTGACAGCTCAAGTCGTGGGATTGTGGTGATCTTCGTAGGTGCCACTCTGGACTTGCCCATGACTAGAGAACAATGGATTTGTCCTGATGCACTGATTGCTCTCAGGTAAGTACATTCTCCATACCCTGTGACACTTGCGTCGGCGAAGTGATGGAGTTCATACTTCTTGACTTCTTTGAAACTTGCTGGCAGGTAACATCGCTGTATCTTGACATCAGCTAAGTTCTGCAGGTCCAAGAGCCAGGACTCCCATTTTGGACGTAGTTCTTCAGAGAGTGACTCATCCCATCAAATCTTGTCTCGGCACATCTGTTGCAGTATTTGCTTCCCAACTAGTATGAAGGGTGCTACAAAGCCAAGTGGATCAAAGATGGACGCTACTGTCGACAGTACTCCTCTTCTAGACAGCGGGCGTTCATTCACTACCACTCTGAACTGGAACTGGTCTGAAACAACACACCATCGTACACCTAGGGCTCTTTCAAGCTGCGGCTCACCCAAGGCTAGATCTAGATGCCTTACTGATTCAGCACATTCTTCTTTAGGGATGGATGCAAGCACCTCCTGACTGTTGGAAATGAACTTGTGGATTCGCAGCTTGCCTGCGCTGCAGATCTGCCTCGCTTCACTGACCAACTGTATTGCTTCATCTGCAGTTGCCAGACTTATCAGGCCGTCATCCACGTAAAAGTTCCTTTCGATGAAACTGATGGATGCTTCACTGAAGCGGCCTCGTCCTTG
Source organism: Electrona antarctica (assembly GCF_951216825.1). Lineage (NCBI taxonomy): Eukaryota > Metazoa > Chordata > Actinopteri > Myctophiformes > Myctophidae > Electrona > Electrona antarctica. Next base: position 22,047,244 of record NC_136806.1, on the reverse strand, counting down.
TGCAGCAACGTACTTGAGGCCGTAGTTTGCACAGCCTGGCGACGAGGCTGCTCCGAACAAGTGCACTCTCATCCTATAGACTGATGGTTCTGATTGAAAGTCTCCATCATCCCACCAGAGAAATCTCAAATAGTCTTGGTCTTCTGCTCTTACGTGGAATTGATGGAACATGCGTTCAATATCGCACATTATTGCTACTGGACCCTTGCGGAACCTACAGAGAACACCTATTAGGGAATTCGTCAGTTCTGGTCCGGTAAGCAGATGATCATTCAACGACACGCCTTGGAACTTCGCAGAGCAGTCGAACACAACCCTTATCTTTCCGGGTTTCTGAGGGTGGTAGACCCCATGGTGAGGGATGTACCAGACAGGACCTTTGTTCATTTCTTCTGCTGGGACCTTCTCAGCATCTCCGCGAGTGATTGTTTCACTCATGAAGGTAATGTAGTCTTTATGGTACTGCTTGTCTTTCTCGAATCTCCTTTTCAGACACTTGAGGCGGTGATTTGCACACACTCTATTGTCTGGTAGACTCGGTCTGTCTTCTTTAAATGGCAACGGCATTTCACAGTGACCGTTTGCCTTGATCTTGATTCCATCCTCCATCGTTGCGATGAAGCGTAGATCCTCTTGGGAGAAATGAGCATCCTCTGCCGTTCTCTCATTGAAGTCTGATTCAAGCACCCGTATCACATCTGGTGGAGTGACTACTTCTCTGACTTGTGTTCGGCAGATGTATCGGACTTCACTTGTTTGATTAGCATGTGAGTGAAGATTTGGTGTCACTTCTTTGACAACAATCCTGTGGCTGCTTCCTATGACATCGCCATAGTCGACACAGGGATTGACACAGCCGACTATACTCCAGCCGAGGTCTGTTCTTTGGGCAAATGGCTCATTGTCCTTGCCTGACACCACTTCTCTGGGTAACAGGGCATGAGAACAATTATAGCCAATAAGCAGACCAATGTCGCAGTCGATTAATGGTGCGATCTCTTCAGCAAGGTACTCCAGGTGAGACCATGCTCTGGCGGTCTTGGGTGTAGGAATATGACTGAGATTGGCGGGAATGAACTCTCTTGAATAGGTGACTGGGAGAGGGATTTTCTTAGAAGAGTAAAACCCCCTGACCTGTAGCCCAGTTAACTTCTGACTTGGAATGATTGTGTTCTTGGATGACAATGTAGAGTGTCAGCTTTCTCTTGCAAGATGAAGGTGGTATCACTTTGGTTGTCCAGAAGTGCATATACAAGAACTTCATTCTCTGGTCTACTTGTAGTGGATAACCATACTGGAACAACTGTGGAAGTGCAAGCGTTACTCATATCCTGCACTACTCGGTATGTTGCTTCACTTGCTGTTTCATCAGTCTTGTCCTTTGACCTTTCCTTGTTGTACGAGTGCTTCTCACTCTCCTTTCGTTTGTCATCCTTCTGATCTTTCTTTCCGTCTTCCCTAGCACGGTCTTCATGTAAACAGGTAGGGTGCTTCCTTTTGCATGTGTCACAGACACTCTTGTTGTCACAATTTCTAGACTGGTGACCTGATTTCATGCATCCAAAGCATAATCTGTTGGTCTGCACAAACTTGACTCGTTCTGCAACTGACTTGGCCATGAACTTTCGACATGTGTGAATGCCATGGTTTGACTTCTCACAAAAGACACATCCTTTAGCATCTGGTTTCTCTTCAGATGTGCTTGTAGTTGCTAGCACCTTTGCACCAACACTTCGTGTCTTTGGTGGTGTCTTCACCTTCTCACCATCACTCGACTTCAGAGCATGAAGAGAGGTCACTGGATTACAGGCTATCTTGGCTTCCTTTGTGATAAATTTAACAAATTTTCCGAAGCTAGGGAATTCCTGCCACTCTTCCAGATTTTCAATGACCTCTCTGTTCCAACTGGCTGTCAGCCAATCAGGAAGCTTGGTAAGTATTCGTTGGTTTTCAGCACAGTCATTTAAGACTTCTAGGCCTTTAATCTGTGACATCGCTGATTGACAGCCTTGCAGGAAGTCTGCGAACTCCCTCAGTTCCACGCTGTCTCTGGGTCCTATCTTCGGCCACGCGGTAAGTTTATCTCTGAAGGCTTTAGCTATCACGAATGAGCTTCCATATCTATCTTCAAGTATGTCCCATGCTGAATGATAGGCTGCTTCTGTGCCTAACAGGAAATAACCTTCTATGGCTTTCTTTGCCGGTCCGCCGACGTACTTGCGAAGATAGTATACCTTTTCATTTACTGGAATGTTCTTTCTGCCTATCAACGTTTGAAATGACATCTTCCAGTCCTTGTACCTTAGTGGGTCTCCACTGAAAACTGACGGCTCTGGTACAGGGAGTCGGCTTGCATTGATGGACTCGGCAATTGCTCTGGCGATTGCTGTAGCGCTATCCTCTTGCTGAGCACTAGCAGCAGGCTGGCTCATGGCTGCTTGTGTCATCTGCTGAGCATTAGCAGCAGGCTGGCCCCTTGTGGTTGCTTGGGTTATCATAGCCGATTGCGCATGTGAGACATGTTGTGGTGATGCCACATGTTGCACTGGCAGACCTTTTGACTTCAGTGCGGATCTCAGTTTCATAGATTTGCTGTCTTCGAGCAACTCTAATATCTCGTCATCTGAGCCCACTTCTTGTTCATACACTTGTAGTCGTGCCTTTGCAGCATTCATTTTCTTGACTGCCTCTAAGCGCTCTAATTGCCTGCGCTTCTCTTCTACAGCACTTTGCCTTGCCGCATTTTCCGCTTCTTGCAGTGCAAACCTTTGTCTGTTCTCAGCTTGCCTTGCAGCATTTTCTGCTTCTTGCATTGCAAGCCTTTGTCTGTTCTCAGCTTCAATGGTTGCAAGCCTTTGTCTGTTCTCAGCTTCAAGGGTTTCAAGCTGTTGCTTCTCATATTCCATCACATCTAGGACTTCTAAAGTGGCTTGATTTGCAGCTAGCTCTGCTGCAGCTTCTTGTATTTTTGCAGCGGACAGGTTCGAGTGCCTTGATCTTATGGTTGGCCTACTTGCAGACGCTGAACCTTGGCTGGCACTGAATGTGAACTTCGAGCTAGTCTCACTCAAGGCATCTTGCTCTCTGTCCTTGCGATTAGATGCACGCGTCAGGATCTTCTCTGACGCCGCTACACAAGTGTCAACGCGACGGCGGGTCTGACTTTCAGGGGTAATGTGTCGGCGTAAGTCAACATAAGCTTGTGTTACATCTTTCTCAGCACAGCTGATCTTGGTCATAATGCTTTCCAATATGTCATTGGATAGAGGTCCACTGAATGCTTGCTTAGCCTCCTTGGCAACAGATTTCCATTTTTCATAGGAAGTTGTGAAGTGATGCTGAATATTTCTTATTCTGTCATCTTCAAGGTTTTGACCCTTTTCAGTAAGCTTTCGGGTTCTCCGGCTTCTTCGCAGTTTCTCTGCATCATCTTCACTCTCTTCTGACACATTGTTGGCCTCTTCTAGTACCTCAATTCCCGTATGTGTGGTAGTGTCTAAAGGTGCATTATCAGTGCTGGTAGACTGGTGCACTAACGCATCAATTGTAATGGTACCGTTTAAATCTGTTTCACTAGCTTCGTGCACAGACATCTTTAGTATTGTTTAAATTGACTGTAAGCTTTCCTATTTAGTAGCTTTTAAAGCTTAAACAACACAAAACAACAGTTACATTAACTGGCTTAATCTTAAATATTACGATGGTTTTGGAAATGCAACAGTTTTAGTTTGACAAAACACCCTTAATGAACTTGTTTCACTTGCAATGAATTGGCATAAACCCTTTAACCAACAGTATATATTTTAGAATGACGTAAATTATTTCACAGTCCTCATAAACTTTAAATGAAATAATCCAATGAAATGGATAACACTTCTTTTAACACTTAGTAACTTAATATCACTCTTGGTTGCAATATAGTCACTTAAATTCTTTAGGAGTAAAACACTTATGATGAAATCCAAATATGTATAACACCAATATATTTTCACCCTTTGCACTTAGACTTTAAGTGTCATTTACACTTCAAACTTGCTTAATCGTAAATGACTGGTTTGAATTCAATAACAACTTGAACATAGAAAGACATGTGCAAAATACCAGAACTTTCCCTTTAAGCACTTATAGAGTCCCTTTAAAGCAATGAGTAGGTTACTCCACTTATCAACATTTAACTTGTTTTAAATGTGTTACTTCTTGTTGGCATAACCATCCAAAGCTCCCGAACTCCACTTGCTGGGATCCCAGTGTAGGCACAGTCTTATCTGTTCGATGCTGGAAGTCACTGTAGGTGAACCATGGAAACTTGCTTGCAGCTCGGTCGACGGTAGGCACAGACAGGCCCCTTCACCTCGTGTCGAGCAGGCTGAGTTCTCACTGTAGCCCCCTCCGGTAGATAGATACGATCACAAGGCGTTCTTTTGTTGTACAGACATTTATTAGCGTATGCCAAATGCCGTGAGAACTGAATAAACATAAAAGACAATATACATTCAGTACAGTATTCTCATAGAGAACAATAATGATGAACAACACAAGTTACAATATACAAACAAACAAATGTAACAAATATACCTCATTGGCCGCATCCACTTTGGGGGGAATAAACGGGGGAAATCTTCTCAGTATCAGTATCTTGACTTTAACTGATATAATTTGAGCTGGACTCTTAAACAGCCGATCTACATATGGCAGCAGCAATGCACTTTAGCTGTTGCACGCTGAAGCTCTCTTCTCAGAATGAACTGGCTCTGCCCTGCTCTGCTAATTAACAGTGATCGAAACCATCAACAGATCAGGCTTCAGCTGTTCAGAGGTTACTGTGACCTTAATCAATCAATCAAACATAAATCACCTCAATACACATTGAAACAAAGTAGAAACACATAGAAACATGAAATTGACATGAAACAAAAACATTATGAACTTCTTAACTTTATGTACTTATTTATAAAATTGAACTTTTAATTCTGAAGGCAGCTTTTAATCCTGATGACAGCTACACAGATCTATTAATGGAACGATTTAGTTGATTGAGTTCACACAAAATAACTACTTTTAAATCCATTGTTCGCGCACAGTCCAACAGTCACATACAAATGAAGTTGAGATGTTGTTTCACATACATCTATTTAATTAAAAACTGAAAATTGTTTCTCAAAAGATCATTTAGAAAGGTGAAACAAGTGAAAACAGAAATATATACGCACTGCAATACAAGTTTGAAATTAAATATTAAAGGAATAAGCCACAAGAAGTGTGAGGTTACCTTGATTTTTTTAATGGCTGAGAGGCGTAGGTCTCCAACCCTCTCAGACATTATAAAATACAAGGTAACCTCGGACTGTGCGTGGCGTATTGCTTTTCTAAAACGGTTACAAGTATAGCAATATTATCATCATAAAGAGAGCCACTTCCTTGTTTACTAAGCCAGTCCTGCCAGGCTGTGTGCTTATGACAAACTTTGCCAAACAAAACAACTTATGTGTTAGGTCAGTCTTTAGCTTTAGGTGATATGTCTGTGAACATCACGTCAAAAATGGTAGCATAGCGATTTAGCAAACAGCTTTTCTCAGTGACAGGGAATAGGAGGCGCTTGCTGTCTTTACAAGCCCGCCCGGAGCCACACATTCACTGTCTGAGCTTGGGCGATGCGTCTGTAAAGAAATCAAACGCTCCCCTTCCCTAGTTCAGCTACAGAGATGCGGGGTCACTGTCACGCACCTGGGATTGATATAAACTGATTTAAGGTGTAGATTATCGTGAGATTTAGTACGTGGTCTAATCAGAAACCAGCCAATCAGAATCAAGTATTGGGACTAACCATTTTAGAATACCTTTTTCTTTCTCCCTTAAACTCGTTGTCGTTGATCGAGTCGCCGCTTGAAAATAGAACCTAGCTCTGAACGGTGTATCGGTGCCACCTTGACGCATTTGTTTTGTCTACAGTTGTTGAAAACAATGGAAAACAATGGAACTGTGTTTGTTGATGCAGAGTATGACACTTGTTTCTTTCTGTCAGAGCCTTCGCTCAAATTAGTTTGGTGACCTTCAGGTGTTGGTAGCAGCATCAATTAGATGTGTTTTTTTAATGATAGATAGGGGCAGGTATAAATAAGATTTATCTTCTTCCTGCTCCTTTTCTTTTCTGGTATGGAATATGTAAAAAAATAAAAAAGTACAAAGTAAAATTAATATAATCATGTAAAACCATAACTGAAATGAAATAAATAAATATGAAATGAAATGAAAAGGTGTACTCCACTTGCTATTCACATTCAATTAATTGTAGTTGTTTATTGTATTGTTTGCTATGATTTGCCTGTGCAATGGATTGGAACTGGACAGAAACCTTGAATCCCCATATCTGAACATTGTGTCTTCTTTTGTAAATTAATGCCCTACTTTGTTGAAAAGATTATCACAGAAAGGTAGGGAGAACACAATCAGGGATGCCACTAACCGATCATTTTGCTATCAGTTAGCCAACCATGTTGTATAATGTGGCCCCAGGGGCCACATTATACAACCCATCTGCTGCCAGGGGACCCTGAAGCCCCATGCCTTTAAAAAAAAAAGTAAAAAAATATGTATGAGGGGAAGAAATAGTGGAGTTACTTCTATACAGACAGACACACACAGCATGAAAAGGCTGGTCAGTGATGCCGGTGGCAATGAGCATGCGATGAAATGAGCGACAAGAAAGAGCAGAAAGATAGGGGGAAAAAATTAAAAGGTAATGGGAAGTTGCCAAGCCCTTCCAAACTAATTTCACTTAGCCAGGCACACACATATGCTCATTTTTCTGAAAAACACTTACCTGCATGCCAGCTGGGGAGCTGAGGGCCCAGATAGGAGAGTGGTTTGGAGAGCTTTTCGGAACTACATTCCCTCCATTCCCCTGGCACTGGAAAGCCAGCAGCTTATTGCTCCATTTTATCACTTTTTTTTGTCACTATGCAGAGCACGTTGATGAGATGCTTCATGAACAGACAGCAAGAGTAAGGGAGGTAATTAAGGTTTCTGTCGATTATAAAGCTTTGTGTACTTGTAATTGTTCGTCATGCACTTCCAACCTGGCGTCCATATTTTAGGCATGTCATTATAGGCAATCATTTTCAAATGCTCAATTTGAAAAAGAAAAAAGTAAAAGTAATAATAAAAAAAAGTAAAAATAGCTGATTTGCATGCATTGCATCTTTATGAGCTTGTCATTATCCATTTTAGGGCTTATTGGGTATTCAGTGTTCACTATCCTTGACTATATTTTGACTGAAAAAGAGAACTGGCTAAACATTTTATTTTACTTCAACTAAAGAAGACCAAACTTTGAAGCCGTAATTGTGTGAAATGTGAATATAACTTTTAACATTGTTTATTTTCATATGAGGCATGCTAGGCCTGTGTGAAGTATAACTGCAGAGAAGTTTTAAAACAAACATTGCATTCACGGTGATTGATTACCTTCATTAATCAAATTTGAAGTCTCTGGAAGTTGTTTTCATTCATTTGGAATGGGAACAAATGAGACAGAGGTATGGCAAAACTGATATGGCAACAATACAGCATAATATTCTGCATGTAAAACACTGTAAACAGACTAAAATAAATGAATAATGAGCAAAAAGTTATGAAATCTTCCATTAAGTTAAGTTAAATTGAGTTCTACTTTATTAATCCCTGTGGATAAATGTTTTCTCTGCATTTAACCCATCCATTAGGAACAATAGGGAGGAAACAGAGCATCTGGAGGAAAACCACATGAACACGCATGGGGGAGAACTTGCACACTCCACACAGAAAAGCCCTACTCGGGTTTGAAGCCAGGCTTGGACAATGTCATCCCATATTGATTCAGAGATCCACAAGGTACCCATCTTTTACTTAGACCTTGATGGGGATATAGGATAAAGATGAGTACTGGGAGATGAGATGTAGGTGGGCAGAAAGCACAGAACCCCTTGGGCTGAAGAAGCCATGGCAGCTCTTAATGTAGCTGTCAGCATGGCTGGTCTAGCGATGTGGGCTGCAACGCACAGCTTTCTCCATTCTGTCACCATCACCGCAGAGATTATACGGCTTTTAAATGAGCCGCAGCCATGGGGAAAGCTACCGTAGGAACGCCTGTCGCAACGGCGACATGAGCCATGATTTGCCATACCATTAATCTCACCAGGGAAATTTCTGCCGATTTGTCCTCGACACAAAATGAAGCTATAAACCTCTGCGGTGTCTCTTTGGATGAATGTCCTCTACGGGGTGACAGAAGGAGGAGGAGGGCTGCATGGGCCTGAACACATGGGCTCTTTGGGCCGTTGGACAGCACCTCTGAACACATCAATCCAAGCAGCTGGCTAGCGAACCAAGAACATGGATTTCATCAAGATCCTGTGATGTATGTGGGGAGAGAAGTTGCTAAGATGCAACACTACGACTTTCAGTAACCTCATGGGAACTTCTAATGAGACAAAAGTGGTGGAATCGAATTCTAGGGACGCACATTTAGAGGATGCTAGTGCATTTATTTTTCTTTTACTTGTAGAAATACAGAACTCCCCATCTTCTGAAAAACAGCATTTTCCTTCTGTGTCCCTGAGGAAATATGAGTTTGGGGAAGAAAAACAAAACAAAAAACTAGTTGATATAGTCACCGTACTAATACAAATTAATATCCTTTTGGGGCCATTTCACAGATTTCCTTTTGTGGGACAACCTGTTGGCCTATTCACCATCTGTTCTTTTACATGTTGTATGGTACCATAGTGACATCTCATTATCTCCTCGATAGGCAAAAGGTTGCTCTTGTGATAAAGTGATACAGTTGCCGACTGCACCAAAGTCTCACATAAAAATACAAATAAAAAACAGACTTTTCTTTTGGGGTCTCGACGGGTTGTGGGCTGTCTTGTCAGTCTATACACGACACACCACCTCAGATCAGAATATTGTACTTCCAGAAAACAAATGTATTCCCATGACAATCAGTGAACACATAGGCCTAAATAAATAAGAATTTACAGCATGATGATGTAACCAAATGGGAAATGCACAGATTCCTTTTTTGTGTGAATAATATATTATTATGTTTTAGAAATTACCTCCTCAGACGCTTGCATGCACACACGCACACGCACACACGCACACGCACACGCACACACACACACACACACACACACACACACACACACACACACACACACACACACACACACATGCACGCACGCACGCACACGCACGCACACATCTTGCCACGCTCCCAGTGACTTTCTTTTTCTGACAGATGTAAGCCACGTACTGACCAAACATGGCAGCATAATGTTCGGCTCCCCGTATGCTGCCCATTAAGCATTCATCAATAGTGATCCGGTTGTAATGCTCGCTGGAGGCGCGGAAGGCACTAACGAAGTGCCCCCCACCCCCCCGGGGCTTTCTGCCACATTAGTGCCCGCGCCTGCCTCGTCACAGAGCTAGACTCCCTCTGCGTGATAACGGAAAGGATGCCAAGTGCTGCCAAAAAAGCTCCACCTCTTCCACATGCTCTTCAATACATTACTCCTGAATGCATTTCCATTACGCTAAATAATTAACCCCCCCAAACAAAAAAAAGACAGAGAGAGATGGAGTTGGGGATTTGGTTAGCCCAAATGCCCAGCCTCCAGATGGGGCGCATTTGCCATTGCCAACTGATTGCTGAGGGGTGGGGTGGGTACTGCGTGGATTTGTTTTGTCACTTCGCTACTCAGTCTGGAAAGGGTGAAATGGACCCGTGGCTTCTGATTGGTCTGTGGTGCGGGTTGGGGGGGGGGGGGGGGGACACCAGTTTGACGTCGTATCAATGCGCACCGCACAGCTACTGTTGTTGTCCTGCAACATCCCCTTATCATTCACTAAACTCACCCCACACACAGCCGTCAGTTTTTTTGTACTAGGCCTACTGCTATTTTTTTCAACAGTGAGAAGCTTGGGTAGAGTGGCGCTGGCTGATGACGTATCAGCAACAACGTCACCAGGCTAACAGGCTAACGTGGCTAACAGGTGACGTTATGGAATGCGAGTCTGCTGCTTGCTGGCCAGACTGAGTAGCGACTGATAATACAAATCCACGAAACGCAGCAAATCAGGCTGGAAGTACTGGAAAAAAATAATACCACTGTGACGCCACTGAGACGCTTCTTTCTACAGTGAGAAGAAAGCCACAAATAAAGACATGAGAAAAGAGAGAAGGAAAAGAGGAAAGGCTTTTCGACGGCCTGCTGACTAGATCCCTCCGTTTACCGTCTTCTCTTCACAATTGTCACACCGCTCTCTCTCTTTGTGCTAAAAAATCTGCCTAGTGGATTAGATGAGGCTTCCGGCTGCTCTTCAAAGTCAGCTTGGCTCCACGACCACAACCCAGCCCCCCTCCCTCCCCCCGCCAGCGCGTATGCGCGCGCACACACACATACGCACACACCTCCTACTTCCTTCTTCTATGACTTTTGCAAAGCTGAAGATACTTAGAGCGGTTTTATCAGCTGTTTCGTCCCACTGTATAATTTAACAAATCCTTCACAAGTAGCTCTCCACTACAGAGAAAGGCAGAGCAACGTGCAATGAGAGACGCTGGTTCACCTCCATTATAGAGACATCTCTCACACAAGTACTTAAGTCACACAAATTGACAGATAGTCTAATACCCTTTTCCGCCAGCATTAGCACGCATATATATTCAGCTTAGAAAACTCAGCGGTGCAACTATACATTTATTGTTATAGTTACTGTACTGTGCTTTGTACTCAATGTACTGTTTTGTAGTGTACTCTGTACTGTACGTTGGTTATTAAAAACGATATATGTTTTAACCCTCTGCGGTGGTTCCGTCGGTTAAACTGTGACTATGCATGTTGAAACCCGGCATTAAGGGCTAGTCACTAGCCTGTTTCCGCATGCAAGCATCTCCTTACTGCTAGCTAAAACAAGTGGTGGTGGCTGGACACAGCGGTTTCAAATGATTTAATTCAACGTCGGGAAGCTGTGTATCACAACTCCAGCTGTTAAAAAGCATTAGTGTGTTAATGCTTCCAAATCAGTTGTTGACTTGGCCCATGTGAAGTTACGTTGACACAGCCCCGCCACTAATCCAGCCTTAGCAATGTAGCAAAGTGTTCCCTGCATGGAGTCTCTCCCAGCTGGAGTCAGTACCTGTTCCCCTCTCTTAGATAAGCAAATGTGCTAAGGTTTAGCGTCTTATGCCAAGATTTTCACCTTACTTATTTCCATCTTTGAGAGGTGCAGGGTTGATGCTTTAAAGCAGATGCTTTTACAGGCCAAATACCTTCTTTCGGTGGGAGTGTATGGAAATCGAGGAGGAAAAAGCCTTTAAAAAATATACATAAGCTATGTATGCTGTACTTCATTCACCATGGGAGTGTGTGCGTATGTGCGCTAGTGCATGCGCACGCACGCACGCGCGCACACACACACACACACACACGCACACACACACACACACACACACACACACACACACACACACACACACACGTATACACGTATACCGTACATGAAGTGTAACGCCCAGGATTCGAACCTGGGCCTCCCGCGTGGGAAGCAGACATCTTAACCACTAGCTTAAAGGGGAGTTACATGGCCGGGGGAGATATTATGGTTTGAGTCCTCACAGGCAAAGGCTCTGAGCCACTACTACTGCTACAGAAGCACATCACAATCTCCCTGAAGGCCGGTCCTCACCATTATGCCTGTTACAGTAGGCTACATATTTTTGCTGATCAAATTGTTGCACAATGCACACTTTTTAAGATGTACAGTCCTCCTCAGCTGTCATTCACATGGGCACGGATCAAACACACAACGCATTTGTTTCTGCAAAGTTAGCTCATCTACAGTAAAAGTGTTGAGAAAGTTCATGCAGTAGTACCTTCTGGGGCTTCTTTGAAGTTCTGCTCTCATTTGTTCTCCTGCACATAAAAAAAATCTCCGGCACAACGATAGCTTGCTTGGGACCCCTGAAGCATGGAAGCTGGAGACAGATTATGGAGACAGGCGGAGACAGTGTTCTGAGTGGCCTGGAGTCCCAGAGAACACAAAGTACACTACCTCTAATGGGCAAAGCAAAGGATCGCCGAAGTGACACGATAGTTCTCTGCGTGAAAATGATACAGAAGCTGTTAATTAAATGTAAATACTGTAGCACACAATTGCTTATCAGTGTGTTTTTTATTCATCTGTGTGAAACTGTTGGTTGCAAGGAAAGAAGATTTTCTGTTTTTGCCACTTTTTCTTTTTTGCTCTTTACGATAAAGGAATTTAAATTGAGATAGCACTTCTCTGACACGCCTGGGGATTTGATTCTTGAAAAGGAAAGGAAAAAAAGAGCAGAAGAACAGAAAAAAAGGATAGAATGGGGGGGAGAAAGAAGAGAGAAATGCACTAAATCCTTTCATGCACACAGATGATGTACTGCACAGCTCCTGGAGGTGGACAAACACTCCTTCCCCCCTGAGGCAGGGAACACTAAAACCCTCAGGGGCTTCGCTTTCTGCGCGGAAGGAGCCGCTACAGTTCAGCCATCCCCATATGCTTTGCTAGCTTGGAGAGAGAGTAACCAGGTGACTGTTTTCCAGCGTTGTGGGCCTAGGAGACCTGTTAGGGCAGATAACCAAGCCCGGTTCCCATAAGTCGTATCTATTAAAAGTTCTTCACTTTCTCCAGCACCTCTCTCTTCTCCCTGGCTTCCCCAGCGAACATCGACTCTCTGCTGCCTGTGGACCGGGCTGAAGGAGGAAGAGCTCCCTCCAGCTGCTCTGTTGCTGTGTGCAGCTGGCCGGCTGCCTAATGGCCGCCCATAAAAGGAGACGGAAGTGGGGGGAGGGGGGGGACACACACACACAAAGTGTGAACACTTGAGACATCCCTCTGGGGATCCCCAAGGGCCGACTGCATGGGCCCGAGAGGGATGAGATTGTTTGCAAACATATGATAAGACATGCAGCACTCCAACAGGAGAGATAGCAAGCAGAATGCTGGAGCCCCGGTCTGAACAGCTAGTGGACTCTGAGGACAGCAGCTGTGCCTCTCTGAGAAGACAACATAGGCCTACCAAAAGAGGCACGCAAAGAAGTTGTTGAGAGGTTGTGATGCTTGGGTATAAGTGCTCTTTTCTTTTTTCTTCTTTTGACCCCTTTATCGCCCCAATCGTTTCTTTTATCGCCAATTGATTCTAACCTGACTCTGCCAGATGTGGGCGATATTGAGTTTGTGAAACAAGCTTCTTCTATCTGGCGGAGGAGTCAGGTTAGATTGATTCCTCCTCCCACACACATTTCTGTGTCGTCACTGCTGTTGTATCCTACTGACTCCACCTACCAGTGAGGAGCCCCCACCGGGAGGATGTAGAGTCTTTGTCCTACTGTTCCCACTCAACACTCCCTGCTGATAGGTGCCGCCCCAGCCCTGTAGGATTACGTGCAGTGACACTTATCACTCTCCCCGCCTGGCTTCCCTCCCCCGAACACGGGACACTTGTGTTCATGTAGACGCTCGACAAAGCCGGATGCACCATGGTGGATTTGAACCCACAACCTTCCGCAATGGTGGGCAGGCAATTTTCCACTACACCCCTGCCTGTGGGTGCTCTTTTCAGATGGAAACAATACATCAGGTGGCACGCACACACGTACGCATGCACAAGCACATGCACAGAATACACACGCGCACGCACGCACAACACAAAAGGAATACAAAGTTGAATATTTCATAGAGAACCTGTGCTATTCAAATGCATTCTTATTTGTGATGTGTGTGGGTGGGTGAGGTGTGGGAGCACATTACTGTGAACTCCTGATTACAACCACATGGTCATCAGTAGCTGTGCTAATGAATTAAACAGCAGGCTCATTACCAGCACGTACAATACAATGCCTCAAACAATAAGCATTCACAGAGTGCTATTCAGTCCTGATTGAATCAAACACAACATAACCCTTTGTGTGTGTTTTTTTTCTTCTAAATTGCTCTCCCTGAAAAGACCAGAATGGAAAGAGAAAGGTATAGCAAAATAGAAAAGCAGGGTTTAGTAATTTTTTGTCACAGATTAAATGCCATCTTGCCCACCACTTTGTCACACTCATGTCATTATGACTCAGCCCCCTTTTGTGGCATGAAAGGGACAAGGACTGAAAGCTACTCCATATACGGGCATTTTGGTCAAAATGGGCGGTGCGATCACTGCGATGTACTGTATGTGTGAGGGCCGGTTAGGGCACGGGCAGACACGCTTCAAGGGGCGTCAAGTTCCATCCACTCCCATTATAAGGGGACAAACCGGAAAGAAGGTCCACACGCGACACGTTGAAGCAACTCATGCTTCCTTCTATGCATGAGGAGTCCAAGCTGCTTCTTTTCACCTGACAAGGGGGAGTTTCCCCAGCCGGACATAGCCCATGGAACACGTTATTCCGACCAGTTCCTTTCCACTCCATCAGGCACCCCGGCTGGCCAAGGGGAGGTAGTTTAGAGACCAGGATTACTGCATGTTTTTGTGAGGGTACCTACCCTAGGGGACACGGGGAGAACATGCAAACTCCACACAGAAAGGCCCTTTCGCCAACCCCGCCTCGGGTATGGGCACTGATGACGTGGAGGAGAGAACACGCCCGACTCCACTACTACACGACTGTGCCACCGTGCCCCCACACACCCGCCTTCTAATCTCTCTTGGAAGAGCCACCCATCGACTTCTCTAATATAGGGCAACCTTCCCTGTGTTTCTTCACTAGTCCGATCCAGAAGAACACAGTTTGCTGGCCACTTTTAAAGCTTTCATGACATTCATTTTCATCAGACATGTGCGTATCGCGTGTGCATAACCTATAGGCTGACCATACGTACTCTTTTAACCGGACATGTCCTCTTTTGGGGGGCTGTCGGGGGACCCGGACTCCAAATGTCCGGGGTTTTGCGCGTATCTGTACGCTCACACAGACCATTAAAGTATATGTACAGTATTTACAATGCATGTTCAAGGGTTCGTTTGGAAAAACACTCTGAGAGACGGCCTTCCAGCCGAAACCCGGAATGTGTATTATTCATAATTCAACTCTGCCATAGACTGTCACTGCAGCATGCGCTCTGCTCTGTGCTCCTCGAGCCATGCAGAATCAGTAGATCAAGGCTCACTTGTCGCTGTACGGCTGCACTGAATTGAGCTCTCCTCCATGAATGAATGAAATGCCCAAAAATACTATGCCATTTCACCATTGAAATGCAGAGAAAAAGTAGGCTACTGCATGTTTTCTTAGTCGTGACCAATGAGAAGCAGATTGTCTGCCAAGCTGAAACTTGTGTCTGTCTCAAGTTCTTTTGCCCATATGTCAACACTAACTACAACCGACAGCTGTGCTCTTCTGCAAATTAAATTGACCGAATATTATTAGCAAAGCATAAGTCAAGACTTAAGATATTTCATACAGAACTCAAAGGCATAGCCTACTTTAAAATAGTGGTTCTCAAACATTTTAATTTCAAGGACCCCCCTAACTCTGAGAGTGATGGACGAGCCCCATTTGATTCCATTTGTACATGCAGTCTCAGAGTTTAGAGTTATAAAAGGGTCCATTTGGTTCCATTTGTAGCCTATACACTCTCAGAGTAACAGACCTGTAAGGGTCCATTTGGTTCCATTTGTACACTCTCAGAGTTACAGACCTGTAATGGGTCCAGTTAGTTCCATTTGTACACTCTCAGAGTTACAGACCTGTAATGGGTTCATTTGGAACCCCCTCAAGGAACCCAGAGGGTCATATTCAGAATATGGTCAGCCTAGCATAACCCAACTGATTGCTACACCGGTTAGTGCAGCGCCAGTGGTGTCATGATCGTAGAACGCATGCAGTACCACGCTGTGGTGGCATACAAATTGTGATGTGCACATGAAGGTACGGAACAGAACGGTGCATGCGCATGCACAGGTTTAACTGTTCTGCACACAACAATAATGCCTCCTCCTCCACCATCAAAGAAGAGATTCGTTCAAAGCAAACGTTTTAGTTTCGCTACTGCAGCGCAGTAAAGAAGTTTATCTGATTATTTTAAGTTTACTTTTGTGTTTGTGTCTAAAACTCTCATACACTATAAACAATATAGGCTTAGGCTATCAGCTGTTCTGTGCGCATATGCATATGCACATGCAGGCGCACGCACCATTATACCACTTATTTCAACCAGATGCACTGCACCGTTCCTTATAGCCTTACTTCCCGAAGCATAATTTATCTACTCCATCATGCCATGAAGAACAGAAAGTAGTCAGGACAGACGAGTGGTGTATTATATCTACAAGCTGTATCAACAGATCAAGCTACACGCATTGTGTGATGTAATATATTACAGAGAATATGTCTACAGTAGTATTATATGCATCTCAAGCTCATTCATCTAAGACAGTGGTCCTCGAACTTTTTCATGTCAAGAACCCCCAAAATGATACTCATTAGCCTGCTGGGGACCCCCTGGAACTCCCTCAAGGACCCCTAGGGGTCCCCGGACCCCACTTTGGGAACCACTGATCTAGGAGGTTGTAAAACTTTCTCACTGAAATTAACTGTGAATGATGTCATTCTGTGATGTATTGTACACAGGCTGGCCACATCAAGTCTGAGATCCACATTGGAGCCACGCCATTCCCATGTGGCTCCTGAGATCCCGAGATATTTAACTTTAGGTAAAGGTTAACAGTTTTGGCAAGACAAGCTTCAAAGGGAGTCTGTAGCCTTTAATAAACTCAGCACTACCTAACCCTCAGAGAGAAGGAACTTACAGGTTAGTTGGGAATACATTTAAAATCCCAGTCCACTGTGAAATGAAACAGTGGACAAATCAGAGCTAAGCTTACATTATCCCCGTTACTTGGAAACCCATTTCCCATGAAGGGCAATTACTGTGAATGTGGGAAAAAAGCAGTCAAGACCTCCTTGACATACTAACAGTTTGTGTTGTTCAGGTGTTAGGATCCAGTGCTGAGGTGAGAAAAGGTAAGAGTGAAAGACTTGTCAGACTTGGTTACCTTTAAAACAAGACAAACAAGACTGTGAGAGTCCAGCCGGACCAAAGTGGAATGAATCGACCAATATTGCCATCCTAGTCAAATAAAAGCTCTAGGTATTGGATCCTAAGGACGGGTATACTCGTCCTATAAATTAATTACGCGGGGCACGCATGACGAGTAGGCTCGTCTTAAGGCGTTTGATATCGCTATAGGAAAGCTGTTTCATCTTTGGAATTCGTTACGGAGGATTGCTAAAGTCTCGCCAGCACTGTTTCTGTTTCTGCATAGCCATTAGTTTCTGTATTAGCCGCAGCCTTTTCACGCTCTTTTCTCAGAAACTACGGCACTGTCCGTGGTTTTGAACAAATCGCCGATGTTCGGAGGTCATTTGTGATTATCCAGTGATCGCGATTGGAACATTGGCGTTTTCTAGAGCAAGGATTGGCCTATTTTAGCTCGCTAGCATTAACACTAATTATTTAGCATCTAAAATGGAACCCAAAGCCGGACGCGCATCATACTAAAACATACTAAAACAGATACACCACTTTCTTCCACCAGGTGGCACTCAATGTGTTAAACTATGATGGTCAACATCGCCCAGTTCCAAAGTCGCCCGTTGCACTCTCCTTAATGGGGCTAAACATTTAACAATGGGAAAATGTCAAGTAATTATTAGTGCCAGAATTTTGCTAAAGCAGTTTTTTCAAACTTTTTGTGCCCAAGGCACACAAATGGGCAAGTACAGAATCGGTATTCATAGTGGAAATAGCACATCTACAAGCTCACACTGCATCACAAATCAGCGTGTAGTTATAGGAGTATAGGACGGATGCCTATCCACTGTACAGGGCTTCGGCAAGAAGCAGACAGGAGGCAGGAGACACACCTTTTATAGAAAGCTTCAGGTGGTACAGTACATACTGTAGTCACTTCACGTCACTTATGGAGACAGCAGGTATTCAGATGAGTGTGAACACAGTAGGTGTGTGAACACGATAGGTGTGTGAGGATTGGCAGTGTGTGTGTGTGCGCGTGCGTGCGTGCGTGCGTGCGTGCGTGCGTGCTTTTTTTTAAATGCTTTTTCTTTTCTTTTTTACAAGTGGTCCTAGAAAAGTCTTCTAAGCTTGAGACCAGTGCTATAGTCTAGGTTTTTTCAGACGGTATACCATAATTATAAAATGTGTGCTAGTGAAAATGTGTTATACAGTACCGTATGGTGTTCTGGAGTGGTGGCCCAGTGGCAGACAGAAAGCCATCCTTTGAGACCATCCACTATTGGGGGAGCAGGGAAACACTATGAGACAAGTCTGGATTCAAGGCATGTCTTTTTTACCCCCCATTCATCCTCAGTGTAATGATGCTATTTTGCCTTAAGAATGAATTAGCAGACTCCCAGCTCTTTTTACTATCTCTCACACTCCGCCTCTGCACTTCAATGGCTGAGGAGTAATAACGATTTTCCTTTGAAGATCCCTTCGTATTTATGTTGCATTTGAGGGTCCTTCCGGAGGGTAGCTGAGCTCCCCTTTACAAATATTACAGATATGAACTGATACAATAGGCTACAGGAGAATACTGTGTGCTATGCTCTTTCTATTGTTTACATATCTTAAAACTATAAAACAAAGTAAGCTACATTCGTTATTTTAAGGGGCATAATATGCCCCTTAAATTAGCCATATTATGGCTAATGAACTACAGCCAAAGTTGCATCAGAGGCAGAGCCTAAGCTTCTATTTTTGTCCACCCTTTGGGCACTGACCATGTTCTCTTCTACTGTATGTAAGAAGGCCTTGCAGCTGGCTATTTCTTGTCTTTTGAAAACCTTGATTACAAAAAAGAGCTCTGCAGCTCCTTTAATCTATAATAGAATAGACGTTATCATTATTGTTAAATAATGCACAGGGGCCGCCAGAATAGTGCGGTTTTAGGTGACCTGCCTCTGGGGGAATGTTACGGATTTGAACAGGCCTAGGACGACCAGACCACAATACTGCTCTACAAAGCCAAAGTGCAGTACTGTAACTACGTTTTTGGACACACTGACTTATTTGTGTATGTCAAAGGTTTAAAAATAACGGTAGTGGGTCGCACACACCAAGACTTCAGTTCAAATAGTTTATTTCATATTTGAACAGGGACAAACGTTTCAGCTATCCAGCCTTCATCAGTGTGGAGTGTGACTGAATGTAGGTTCCTTTTAAAGGAAAATCACTGCTAATCACCTCACATCACACCCGGTAGGTAATCACAGATTGGGACTGTGTAATAAAGTCTCTGTTAGCAATCAACAATGTGACTAGCAATTACATCTCAAAATATACATATATACAAAGCAAAACAATTACGGGATTGTTTAAACACAGCTAATGTAGGTCGCTGGGGACATGGCTTTTTTTGCCGTTCATAGATCAGTTAGAATAACTATATCACATGACAGCCAATAGGAACGTGCCTACCAAGTTTGTGCCGGGATCTGGCATTATGGCTGTTTAAACCCCAGCCAATAGGAACACAGAGGGGGCAAACCAATGGTGTGGCTATTGTGAGCAACGGACGTCCACCTGACCACCTACCATCCGTCCGCCCACTCATCCACCGTCGGTTGACTCTCGAGGCTATTTTAAAATAGGATAAGTGAAACACAAGATGTTGAGAGTTCTAGAGAGCACTTGTGGCTGAGTGGAACACTTTCATCCTTTTCATTTTAACACAAGGTTGCACGGCACACCTGATCCAATGAGTATTGTTTGGAGGGTTTCTGAACACTTTGCTTCAAAACAGCAACAGCCATTCTGCCTTTAGAAGAAATACCAGCACACGTGGTTTTTAGTCTCATTTGAATTTAAAATGCAGCCCACATTAACCTTCAAAAATTACTTCAGAGGGGCATATTTGCAATGCTGTAAATACACCACCCTCGAGCCCATACAAAATTAGCCTCTAACCTGAATGCTTGCGGTGCAGAGTCATTTGTCACAACTGATGAGATGATGTTGAGACCCACCATTATTCACTGTTTTTCCAGCCATGATCCATATCTGTAGGCAGCAATACACCAGTTACTGTATCTCCCAGCTTATTATTATTTATTGTGCCAAGACTCTGCTGCTGTATACCAATTCGAATGATGCAGTGGTTCTCTGTGTTCCTTGAAGGGGTCCCAAAGGACCCCTACAGCTCTGTAATGCTGAGAGTGTACAAATGCAATACATTTATACATTTGAGTTATGGGGTTCCTTGAAATTAAAATGTTTGAGAACCACTGGTTTAACTATTTTCGGTGAGTGAGGCTCATTGATGAAGAGGCTCTCTATACGGCTTGGAGTCTAATACTGTAACTCCATGTACCCCATAATTCCAGGATGAAATTGGTTATTAATTTGAGTACTTGTAAGACTTAGTAACAGTAACGTGAACACATGTTTTTTTTTGTACATTCACCGTGTTTGTATTGAAAGTGAAACATATGCTGATCGAACTAAGACACTGTCGTCAGATCAGATGACACAGATGTGATCATCAGATATATTGTCACGGTATGGCTCTGAAAGAGGTAGTCTCTCTATAACTATAAGAAGGTTTGTGTGTCTGTCCGGAGCCAATCTGGGAACCCATCGGCAAAAAGAGAGAAAAAAAGAATCTGTCTTGAGAGAATAGTCCGGAGCTGACCCACATTAAACCATTAGTTTAATTATAGCAAAGTCAACAAGTCAGATATAATTATAATAAGACTTCAAGTAGGAAATCTGCACTATAGATTGCCTTAAAGGGTAAGACCACTTTTTTTAGAGGTTTGGGTGGTTTTCTTACCTTATTATGGGCAAACTAGTTCATTCCATGAGTTATTTCGCTCTGTTGTGTTGTTTTTATAGCAACTTAAGAAATAAATATAGTCTCTCATTGACTTCCATTGTAACGGGGAAACAGCTCTCAAAGTCACTCTTTTAGCACATAAACGAACGCAACAAAAGCTTGATTCTGACAGTTTATCACATCAGGAAAACTCATGCGGTTTTATTTTCGTCTTTTAAGATAGATTTATAAAGTTACTATTTTGGTTGGAGATATACTGAAGCAGTACTGCGGCGTTCCCAACGCACCCAGCTGCAGCCTCGCAGTCGAGCAGTCCCAGACACTTCTTCTAAAGTGTCTCCCTCAAATACGTCCATTGTGTATGTTTTTAGTGACAAGCGGACAACATCAAATCCATTTGTTTACATCCCCGTAGGCGTAGTGGCTCAACAGCATTCCAATCATAAGCTTCAGGAGTGGGTGTACAGTTTTGGTCCAATCAGATAGTTTTTTACTTTCGGTCGGCATAGGCATACCTTCCGAATCTTCTTTCTACAGAAATTAGTCAAAACAAGACAAAATTGACATTTGTGACTAAATTTGGGAGGGACTGCCATTGGATTTGAATTTTCTTTTTCATGTCATGTAAAAGCAGGGAATCATAGCTTCAAATTGACATATTGGTTGTTCGGTTCAGTTCAGTTTTGGAGATATGGCTTATAGAGTAATGTCTTGCAGAGAAACAGTGAGTTGAGAAAACAGGCTTGAAAGGTTCACTTCTGTGGTCTCTAACATTACACCTAGCTACATTTATTTCATATTTACATGTCGATAATTTCAGCTCTGACACTTATTTCAGACATGCTCTAGTATGTGAGAGTCTGCCTATTAACTCATTTTGGAAAAAAAGGGGAAAAGCTGGAATTTGTGCGATGGCAGGCTCTCAGTCAAATCTGGTCACATTTTTTATAAAAAATAAAACCGCATGAGTTTTCCTGATGTCATAAACTGTCAGAATCAGCCGTTCGTTTATGTGCTAAAAGAGTGACTTTGAGAGCTGTTTCCCCGTTATGGAAGTCAATGAGCCCCTATTTGTATTTCTTAAATTGCTAATAAACAACAAAACGGAGCAAAATAACTTATGGAATGGACTAGTTTGCCCATAATAAGGTAAGAAAACAACCCAAACCTCTAAAAAAGTGCAGGTCTTACCCTTTAGCCAAAAATGTTAATGACATTTAGAAGATTTAGAACACTTTCCTGGGAGTCTTTATGTGTGTAATATGTGGTTTTAGATATTTTAGATTTTAGCAGTGAGCCCAGTGTCTCTGATGTCATGGACACTGATCACTTCCTTCCTGGACTACAATTCCCAAAATGCTTTGGTGCACTGCTCTTTACTTGTGGATAGGGGGGGGGGGGGGGGGGGGCTGAGACAACATGTAGTCCAGGAAGTAAGTGACCCCAGTGTCCATGACATCAGAGACACTGGGCACACTGCTAAAATCTAAAATATCTAAAACCGCATATTACACACATAAAGACTCCCAGGAAAGTGTTCTAAATCTTCTAAACCTCATTAACATATATTTTTTTGCAAAAAAGGTGAAGTTTCCCTTTAAGCCAGACTCACACTTGTGAGTGCATAGAAAATAGCCGACCTACAAGCTCATAATGTGTCACATCTGCGGCACGCTGTGAGCTTGTATAGGTCTGCTATTTTTGGTGCGTAACACCATGCATGCCGTATAAATTAGTCTTCAGGCTGACATAAACATTGCAGTTATTGGAGACCCTTATACACTCTGGAATGAGCCCATTTTCTCCTGAGTCATCCTGTCACCAATTCCACTTTGGTCAGCCCAATGGTCAGCAGGGAAAGATAATTCTCACACTCCTGCCAAAGTTCATGCACAGTGTTTGCTGGCAACTACCTATAATGTCTAAATGAACTAAATGAAAAATGAAACACAAGTTAACAAACATTTGGCTGCCTTTCATTCTGTGAGCAGTAAACATCTCGTATAAAAATCTATTTGTTGGACAGCTTTTAAATTGAAAGCTTAAAGATGGTTGCCTGGCAACTGAGGCCCGGTTGCCAAGTCTAGCATTACTGCCAATTATGGTGGGCAGGAGAATTGGCACTTTTCATTTTTCCCCCTGACTGCTAAATGTCTCTTTCACAGAAGCAAATGAACCTAGGAAGAAGAGCAGTGTTGGTCCCTTTGGAATGATGAATGATGGGTGAGCAAAAAGGGCATCGTTGATGGAAACGTTTTAAAATAAAGGAATACTTTTTTACAAAAGGTTGGACTATTTTATGGAAACTCCTTACATTATTTCTGACATGCTCTTTCATTCCATTCTTTTCTTGTTGTAATATGGGGTCTATGACGGATAAGGGGGTTTGATCTGCAATATTAGAGTCACGAGACACAGGATTCACATGATATCACATCGAGATGTAGTAGCAAATAAGACATATAAGACAAAAGAAAGAGATACCAAGAAGTTTCACTGCAAACCCCCGCAAACAATTCCACGGCTAATGCCTTACAATTAGATTGACCAGATGTATTTTCAAGCCCTACCTACCTGCAAGGTATCGGGGTGGAACATTGATGAAAACTAATGTTGTAATTATCTACAGATATTGCACCTGACAATTAGATTTAGCCTCTCTTGTATGGGGGCAATGTGCTTGTTGGCTAAGTGAGTTTTCCTTTGGTGTTATTGCTTTACATGCTCACCCAGAGGACAGTTTCAATGTTGTTAATAATGAGCAGAGGAAGAGCTAGAGGTATAGGGATGATTTTAGAAGCGGCTGTGTAGCAATGACCAATAGAGCCCTAAGCCACTGATATAAACATTCACTACTGTGAGATCACATTAACATTAATATTAGGTTAGTTTCGGGATGTAATGTGCATATAGACACCTTCACTTCCACTGTGCAAAGAAAAGCCAAGTTGGATAAATATTTATTTTCCGATCTCGAGACCACAGACCACAGTATGCCCGCGGGACGAAGAGATGAGTAATTCATCCATGTTCTTTCATAGTGGAGGAACTAGACATTTACGATGTGACATACAATATGGCATGCATTGCCTGCTGTCAAAATAAAAAAGTATTTCTTGGGGTTTAGGTCTGTCACTGCAAGGACGACCCTATTGTAGATGCAAATGGAAAGCCTTTGAGAGAAGGCCAGAAGTTAAATGCAAATCCGGTGCCAGTCCCATGTCCCGTTCATACGTGAAATGTGAATATGGGAGACAAGGCTTTACTGAACTGTCTCCACCTCGCCAGGAGGCCTCTGCCATTGCAGAGGGGGATAAACACTGCCCTGAAATGAGGTGTGCTGACAGCCCGTTGCTATAAAAAAAGCCACACATACAACTGAGGTGGAAGCCAGGTGTTTCCAGAGTCAAATGCCCTTTTTTGCCTCTGTAAAGGATTGCACAGAAGTGTATAGTGCATTGCACAAACCCCACCACCAGCACACCAAACACTGTTTTCATCATGCCTGGCCCGTGTGAAGTGGCAGGGTCTGGGTATGGAAGGTTCATTATGCCTGGCCCGTGTGAAGTGGCAGGGTCTGGGTATGGAAGCGAGGACAGATGAGATCATGTGTACGCTGTACGATAGATTGCACTCAAAGATGCTGCAGACAAAATGGTAGGATAATAGCAGCATAATGAGATTTCTCATTATGGAGCCAGTTGGGCAATGGAAAGGTAACGTTTTTCTTTTTTTGAGTCATGATGACTCATGTCCCCATGAAGACAGCCTCTCACGTGGGTCATAATACATTACACTATGTGTAGTTACACAGGGATCCTATTGTTTCAGAGAGGTGGGGCAGGTGCAGTTAACAGTAACCAGTGTCGAGTTTACTATAGTAAAGTTACATTGCGGATTACAGAGGAATTTGAATGACATCAGTTAAGAATTAAGTGCAGGATCGTATTAGTTTCCTCTTCTTAAACAAATGTCATGTCAACGCTGCACAGTCACAAGTTTACGGATGTCTAATTGGGAGCTGGGTGCTGAGAAACAGGCAGGCCCATACTTGCTACCTGCGTCCTGACAAGTCCATTGATAAAATATGCACAGACTTTCCAAATGCCTGGAATCCTCTGGAAGCAAGTGGTGATTATATCAGGCAATTAAAAATGACATTACATTTCCAGAATTGGTTTGCGGCGAGAACGTACAGTAAACTTCAACTTTGAAAGAGAGTGAAATTAACACTTGACCTTTCTTAAAACGGTTTCAGTATATTGTGTGTGACATATTCCTCTAGTCGAGTTGACCTTGCATGCACGTTCCCGAACAGGAACGCGTGTCCATGTTCAGCGTGGAGGCGATCGCCCCCTCATGCACGTTCCCGAACAGGAACGCGTGTCCATGTTCAGCGTGGAGGCGATCGCCTCCGTGTTCAGCGTGGAGGCGATCGCCTCCGTGTTCAGCGTGGAGGCGATCGCCTCCGTGTTCAGCGTGGAGGCGATCGCCTCCGTGTTCAGCGTGGAGGCGATCGCCCCCTCATTCAGTCCCGCAGTACGTGCAGTGAGGTGAGGTCACAGACGGGTCTAGTGCAGTGGTTCTCAACCAGTGGTCCTTGGGGGGGTTCCAGCTGGTCCCCAGCTAAATGATGGGAGAGTTGGTAACCAAATGGACCCTTATCCCAACGGGCATTGATCACCCCTAGATCTCAATATATGGAGCTGGCCTGTTCTGACATCACACCTGATCACCCCCCAACGGGCACTGTTCTAGTCTTTAAAACAATGCAATACTGCCTTATGGTAGTGTTGTGACTTTATATAATTATTGTCAATTACTTGCTTCAGAGGGGGGGGAGGTGATGGAGTTAGCTGCTTTGTTTATCAGACAGTTTGAGGGTCCAATGGAGTTTAGAGGTTTGTCAGAAGCCCTTTTTCATAGGTTCCATATTGTTTTAACTAGAGATGTCCCGATACTCTATCGGTATCGGAAAAGTATCGGATCGGCCCTTATTTGGTCATATCGGGCCATATCGGTATCGGCGAATATGCCAGTCTAACCACCGATCCGACACAGGGGAAAGCGGTTGACACTATGGCAGGTAAATAAAATGTTGGAGCATGTGGAGTTTGCTTTCGAGTTGCCCAAACTGCAAGTGCACATTTTGAGTGAAGAGTCTGCTATAAACACAACACAAGATATATAGCTAGATAGCTATAAACACAATTCCCGGTCGGTGGACTTCAAAATAAGATCTTTTTCCTTTTTGTATTATTATAAATGTTATTCTCTGGTATCGGTATCGGCTAACACAAAACTTGTAGTATCGGGATCGGATCGGAAATGAAAAAAGTGTATCCCTAGTTTTAACCAACACACAGACATAAAGGGTGTTCAATTTCACTGATTTATAAAAAAAACAATCAAAAACCTCAAAAATGTAGTTAGGTAGTTTCGTCCCGACAGTGATGATATATGCCAGTTACTAGAAACATAAACATTCTCACATTATGCATTGGAGTGCAGGAAAATATAACTAGCCTGGGAAGCATTTCTTTTCAGGTTTATGATCCGCTCGGGAGCGGATGGTAAGTTACGTCATGTTGTAGTCATTGGTTTGCAGGTTGAGATTTGGTTGGTACCTCAACCTCACTGTGACCGACTTCCTGAACATCACATAATATGTGATGTATAAGCTTTAAGCTGAAAAAAATGTTTTGTAATTGTCTAAACTGAATAGATCGAAATAAACCATTCAAACCATTCACATGGAGAGCTGGACAGACGTGAACATGTATGCCAGCATCTTCAACCTGGTGGTCATCAGTGTGTCCATTGTAATGACATCATCTTGTGCTACGACAACTTTGTTGTGTTGCATAAATTCCGATTTGGGGCCATGCTGATCATCACTAACTTAACATACATAAGAATGATGCAAATACAGCGCATACAGTTTTTACTAGCACTGTTTATGACAGGGCTCTAAAGATGGCTCCATGTATGCCAGTTGGTCAATACATTCACCATGCACTTTAATCATGAACAACAGATAAATACTGTATGTATTGTGTACTGTATTGGCATTTTTTTTTTATCCAGAGGATGACATATAATTTTATTGACCCAATGGTCTTTCCTCTATAGTGCCTCAAAGGAAACTCAACTATTTGCACATTGACTGTGGGTCCTGGGCTAAAAAAAGATTTCAAGAAATGAAGGCCCACAAACCAAATCTGGTAAAAGATACTTCTTTATCACCAGCTCTTTATACCGGTTGGTTAAAAAGGAGTATCTTTTACCAGTTTTGGTGTGTGCGCTTATACCTCCTTGAACTTTCCTCTAGAGTCACCATTTACTGTAGGCCAAAATGTCCACTTGCACACAAGATATCTCATAGGATGGCCACTTTGTCACTAATGACATTTGTTTGCACACGTTATGAAAGTTAATGTACTCAGCAAGGATGCACCCTGACCCTACTGATTTTGGTGAACTCTGGCGACTTCCCATATGGCACCAACTTTCCACTTGCGTACATTTTATCTCACATTCATGCTCCCTGGTAAATTAACCCTATTTGAGTGACCTGTCCTCTAGTGGCACACAGATATCTCATGAATTTAATAAGCAGATTCCAGGATGAACACTACAAGATATATCATAAACTAATAGGCAGATTAACAGGATAAACACAAGATATCTCATAAACTAATAGGCAGATTCAAGTATGAACACTACACATAGGTGACCCTGTGGCTTTTCCTCTACCACCACCTTTCAGCCATGCAGTTTCCAGTTGGATATACGCAGCAGCAGCATGACAAACTCTTAAGGTCCTTGCAGACTGATGCATTTTTTTAACAGCGCAAAATTGCAGAAAAACGCACCAGTCTGTGAGGACCTTTAGGCATGCTAAAATGTTCACCACTCACTTCACACGGGTGTGATTTTTAATTGTTGCTTTATCTTTACAATTACTACAGCAAACAGACCATTACTGTATATGATAAGTAGCGGCCTTAGCTAAGTTTCACCTGTTTCAATCTAAACAGGCCTCGCCCTCAGTCAGTCAGGGCCCCCCCCCCCCCCTCAATCACTGACGTACCGAAACCTGCAGATGCTCGACCACACACATGCATCATTTTGTGCGGAGATATATGTGCAGAACCGTTCCCACCAGCAGCTTTTTCTGAGCGCATTTGTCACTCGCAGAACGCAGCACAATAGACAGTGATACATTGTCATATTTAAAATCACATCAACATTATTCACAATAATAACCTAAAGGTTACTCTTCTCTAGCCTATGGGAGCCCACATTAGCTCTTGGGCCCAGATCTTTCAGGCCGCCCCTGTATTATATATATTTTTTCCCTTTATACAACCTAATTGGTCCTTCAATGTAGCAATACATGATTGCAGAGGAAAAAAATTGGCACTGCCATTAACTTCATAAATCATAATAATACTTTTCCCAAAAGTACAAGTAAGCCAGTCGAAAAAATAGAACAGATAAACAAAGAACAAATTGTGCTCAGACAGGAAATTAATTTAACCAGTTTGTTGTAGCAGTCTCACCTATTGGAGACAAAACATCACAACTAAGGGTTTTGAGTGTATTATAGCAAGGGCCAGGGACAATAATACAGTAGTACAATACATAATATAAACAATAATGTGAGGAAGGGAACCATGGGGTCTAATGTAAGAAGAAATGAAAGATATAATTACTGCATGCATCGATCTGTGTATCACAACCACAGTAAACAATAATACAATATCCTTCTGTGTAAGCCTGTCCCTGAATATACGTAAGCCTGAAAAATATAGGTTATACGGGAACATTTTCAACCAGTTCAGATAGAAAACAATAGCTAATTCCCTTTTCTTGATCTTCTATAATACATTATTTTGTCTTTGTTCCTCACACCTATTGCTGAGTAAAATATTGCCGACCACCTTTTAAACAGTTTCAAATGTATGCATGGTTCATAGCCTTATTTGATGCTAATCTTTAATGATGAAGAAAGTGCCTGCCATGGTTCCTCTCTCAACTAATGACGTTCTGCTGTATTAGCTTATTTGTAAGCATCTGTTTGACAAAACATTTCCATTTGAACTTCCTATCATAAAGTAGCAGCAGCATCCCTGCCATATTTCTGATTCGTATGAGAATGTTGTTTCTGCTTTACTTAAAGGAGCATTCAGTGATTTGGGTGATTTGGAAAACCACCCAGTCCGCTACGGTAACAAAATGTGCACATGCACACGCTCTACAGTGGGGGGAAGTGCAACAGGCAGAATGTGCACCAAGGCCCGCCCCCACTCGATCATGATTGGAGGAAGGCTCCTCTCATCCTGATTGGATGAAGGCTTTGCCACCCGCCACCTAAACTGAAACTAGGGTTTTTTGACCCGAGGGGCTCACTGGGGACAGGGAGGAACTCCTTATATGGTCAGCACACTCTATAGTTGGGAGGATTATCCAAAAAATAAGAAAAAATAAGTGATATTTGAATGAAGTGAAATCACTGAATATACCTTTAACTTAAATAGTTCTTACCATTCATCTGACCATTATAATTTGCTATAATTGGCATTTACAATCATTATAATTTGCTCTCAGCAAATAAAGATAAATATTATGTGACTACTTAAAAGGTAAGGAAAAACGAAAAAAGCTGGCAGTGGGTGGATTATTTATGTATTTACTCTGGCAGTGAATGTGTATACCATCAATATCTACAGTATGTATGCCTCTGGTCCTGGTAACAAAGCAAGGAACGTTTTATTATTATTATTATTTTAGTAACGTGTATGTTTCTGTGTCACAACCTCGTTGTTTACATTTTGCTTACGTTTGTTTCCGAGACCGTGTCGGGGTATTCTGAGCTCTTCCTGTGAGTGAGTGTGTTGATGCTGCTCTGCTGCGCTCTGCAGCCTGCCTACCTGGCAGCCCATTGGCCAGAGAGGAGGTAGACGTAGCAGACGAGGCAGCCAATCAGATCAGTATGACCAGGTCGTGCGATGGTCACTTACATTTCATGAGCGTTCATAAGTCAGGTTTCACCTGACAAAAATAATGTCTTCTAACAGTTTTATGAAAACTTATGTTGCTATATCAGTATCAGTAGGAGAGAACTAAAAGCTTGATCATGGAAATAATTTGATACAAAGGTTTTATATTTGTAATCAGCAAAATAATTCTGTTTTTAATGGCACCCCTGTCTTTTTAAACCTGTGATCATGCTGAAAAGTAATAAATATAATAAATAATAAAATAATAAAATGTTCAAAGATCCTTCACCAAACTGTCAAACACTGAAGACAAAGAAAACAAGATAACGATAAGGAGAAATACACAGCAAAGAGAAAATTTAATCCAAATTATTTCCATCCTTTATCACTAATCACTTACAAATTTCTACTTCTGAGAGGCAATACAGTTTAGTCTCATAATTGCTATTTTCCCACCTGCCAGTTGTCACTCGGTCTCTGTCACTTTCCCTTTACTTCCCATAGCGCTCAAACCCCAGATAATCAGTCCAATTAGAGTCCTCACTTGTGAGGAGAACAAAGGCATCACCCATTTATTAAAGGGACCCTTTTTGCAAAAAAAAATACATGTTAATGACGTTTAGAAGATTTAGAACACTTTCCTGGGGTCTTTATGTGTGTAATATGTGGTTTTAGATATTTTAGCAGTGAGCCCAGTGTCTCTGATGTCATGGACACTGGGCTCACTTACTTCCTGGACTACAATTCCCATAATGCTTTGGTGCACTGCTCCTCCTTGGGGGGAGGGCTGTCTTACTGAGACAACATGTAGTCCAGGAAGTAAGTGAGTCCAGTGTCCATGACATCAGAGACACGGACGGGGCTCACTGCAAAAATCTAAAATATCAAAAACCACATATTACACACATAAAAAGACCCCCAGGAAAATGTTCTAAATCTTCTAAACGTCATTAACATATATTTCTTTGCAAAAAGGGTGAAGTTTCCCTTTAATAATACGAAATGAATGACGAATGAATGATGCAAGAAACGTGAAATGAATGTATGTACTACATGTAAGAGTGTTCCTACATGTATGTCTGCCATGTTGGATGCCCACAGGACATACAGTACAATGATATGGTGCCATCATCGCCAAGAGACATCATTAGCCTAAATGCATGTACAGTTATAGATTAGTATTTCATGTGGCATGAGTTGCATGCCAGACAAGGACATTGAGTGATTTGTGCACCTTCATTAAATGGTAACAGAAAAACATACATAATCACCTCTGGATGTTCCCAACACTTTCTCCTGAGCAGAAACTTTATTCTTTGTGAAGGAAGTTGTTCTTGTTACTGTCTTTTGTTATTATTTCTTGTCTGAAACAGCTTTCTCTTATTTGAGATGACCCTATGAAACTATTTCCCAATAGAGATTTGCCATGCTCCAACACTGGACTCTTTTAAGGCTGCCTTGAAAAGACACCTATTCTCTCAGGCTTATGGCATATAGTTGTTTTGTTGATTTGTTTGTTTGTTTGTTTGTTGGTTGATTGTTATTTTGAAAAGTATCCTTGCGGCCGGGTTCATGAAAGGAAGTTCAAAACGGAAGTTATGAGGATAAACCGGCCAATACAGTAGTTGACTTAGTCTCATGGCGTTTTCAAATGTTTAAAAGGATTCTGAATGGGACATGTGAACCTTTGAGCATTGATGCTCACTCTGCGCACGCACATTCTAGAAATGGTCATTCCATTCCATTCATGGGCCACAAAAAGAAATTACCAAAACTATAGGTAGCCTATGCAAGGTTTTCATACAGTCTGTCAACAATATGAAACACAGGTACATCAGCCATCCTAGTTAATGACATCAGCACAGTTATTGTGAGTTTCAGAGTTTGTGTGGGTGAATAAGAAAGTTACACTACACGTACAGATGCCATCAGAACACCATGAAACATTAAAAGTGTCCTCCTAGCGTTCAATCACCCACCCCATACCACCCACCGCTACACAGAAACTGACACTGAAAATAACAAATTTGCCACATAAGCAAAAGCAGACACACACAGTGGCTTTGCTACACAGGCTTCAAAGCAGTCAATTGTGGCTGAAGGCAGCATGTTGGTGGAAAGCAGGTGCCAACAGTGGGTTCAGTACCACAAAGAGAAAGTGCCAATTCATTTGTTTGAGCTGGTAAGCTGAAACAGACATAATAGCTCAATAAATGGACATTCTGGCACTGACGAACACACACAATGATACAGATCTGTCCGAGCTTAGTCACATGCTCATACACATATGGGCACTCTTGAACACTTCTATCCCTGGGATTCTTCAAAATTATTGAATTTGTTTTTTATTCCAAGGACCATGTTTTCTAACTTGTGTGCGTTATGCAGTGTACGCACCTTAAACCCATGTGTCATCAATCATTCCTTTCTTTGTCCATGAAGGGAAAAGGCTTGCATCCTACCAACAAATGACAAAGAAAGGGGGGAAACAAAGAACAGTGTTACGCCAAAAGCAAACAAACAAAATCCAATAACCTCTACATTATGTTCTCTCCCATCCCCCTGCAGCCTTGCTCCAAAATGTCTCTCCCTCTCTCATCCTGCAGTATACAGTAGATGCCCCGCGGACAGATGCTTCAGAAAAATATGAACAAAATAATAGTGGTGGAAAAAAATAAAATAAAAATCTTTTCTATAATGGTGAAAATGAGTAACGACATAATAGAATCATTCTATTAAAAAACATCTGAACGTTAATAAAAGTAATGGTTTGATTAGAACATCCTATATCCTGGACCCAGAGGCGCAGGTTAAAGCAGATTTTATTTTGATGCCTCTATGATGCAGCAAGAAGAGGAGAAAATAAAATGAGTAAAGAGCGTGCGCAGGAGACAGAAAAGGAAACAATTGCTGCTCTTTCCCATTTCAGAGTTAATGAGATTTGGTCCCCATTGTTGATGTGGCCACGGCAAGTATTATTTGTTGTTGGAAGTGATGGCAGGACGACATAAAACATCTTGTACAGACTACAGACACACAGAACCTTTCATAAAACATCTTGTACAGACTACAGACACACAGAACCTTTCATAAGGACGACATAAAACATATTGTACAGACTACAGACTACAGACACACAGAACCTTTCATAATAGTGTACCAGACCCTCATTTCTCTGTTTTGGGGGGGTTGTAGCTCTGGTCCATAGCCCTAATGCTAATTATACCCTACATTAAGGCTATGGTTCAAGGTTCAAGGTTCAAGGTTGTCTTTATTTGGCTCCCTAAGGAGAAATTTGTCTTGGAGACAGAGTCACAGCTGCATATATATATATAAGAAAAGAAAAACACCATGAAACACACCAACATAAAAAAACAAGATATTGCACACATTCCTTGATAAAGTGCAACTAGTCAGTTACGTTTGCTACCATTCGGCAATCTCTGATTGAGCATTTCGATTGACAGAGGAACAAATGAGTGCTTAAATCTATTTTAGTCACATCGTGGAGTTCTATATCTCCTACCGGATGGCATTAGCTCGTACTCTCTGTTCAATACATGTAAAGGGTCATGGAACCGATGGCGTCTAGCTCTCGCATTAAATGCAGACCAGCCTCTCTTCTGTAGCGGGAATATAAATAACGTTTTACCTACTCACCAATACAAAGACGGGTTGTGTAATTAGAAAGCCTACTTTCCTTAGAGGACGCACTCTGAGCCACACGTATAATACCGTTGATTTATGAAGAAAAGAAAAAGCAGAAAAATGTAGTTAGCTGTCTACTCTACTCTCCACCTGACAGCAATGATATTATAGTATGTTAGTATACTTTATCTATATAGAATATCCATTTATTGAACATACAATATCAACTGCTGTGGGCTGGGTTTGTTGATGTGTGGGTGTGAGTGACACTGGCAGTAGAGCCAGGCAGCCAGCAGACCTGTCTGCCATTTAATGTCCTGTCCCCAACGGACTGGACTGGGGCTGCAAGGACACGACTGGGCTTAGGGCCAATAAGGGGTCTGTCTCCAGGTGTCACTTAACGCACACACATCGCTGACAGATGCCCACGGATACAGCCATATCTCAGATTAGAATGTGGACGAAGTGTGTGCATGAGAGATGGAAGAGATGGACAGAGTGTATGAAAGAGAGAAAGTATCACTCCGTGTTCCCAAGTCTGCATATTAAAAGCAACTTTGGGCTTGTTTTGTTGTAAAAATAAGTTGCAGCCTAGTGCGATGCAGTTTTTTTGGTCTTGTTTCGTGAGGTGAGGTGTTATTCAGATCAGATCCAGATTAGAAAAATAAATTTGAAGAAACGGCTTGTTTACCATTGAGTTTGCCATGTTGTTGATATACCAGTAGTACATTTGTATTGAGAACATTAATTTGTTAATGGCATCATTACAAAAATAAATTGCAACCATATTTGTCCTCCCTGGTGGTTAGTTTGATGCCCATGGGTATGTGTACAGTAGACACGTTAATTTTATGGTTATTCTACCTTTGCATAATAGCCAAGGTATTGGCTAAAAGAAACCCACAATGAAGAAGAATAAGACACTAGAATTAATCACTAAACAGCCACCAACTGTAATTGAATTGGACATTCCCATGTGACAGAAAACATGGTTGTTTAGCTTCATATGACTCCATGAAAGCCGCTTGTGATTTGGTGTTATAATTGCAATAACCCCTGGAGTTCCTCGAGCTAAACTCCACTACAATTTCCAATCCCTCTTGAGCGCGTTATTTATGTATGGTGAGATTTAAAAACTCACTCTAGAGCAGATAACATCAGAGGGATGAGAGAATTGCACAACCATTAAATTGGATTCAGTCGTGTCATTGGAGGTTTTGGGCTCTGGTTGTTTATCATGCGATTTCCAGGCTACACACACAATGGTCTGCTTGCAGAGGTCTGAAATTCAGGAAGTGCTAAAGTTAATTCTTTTCTCGCAAAATGAGGATTTTCAAGTCTACTGCTCACAAAGAGAGTTTTTTGAAGGCCATGGGTTAAGATGTGATGGGCCTCACTAAACTAACCTTTTGATGAAAACCAAAACGAAGGGGTTAAGACTAATAGTCTGCAGAAAAGATTGACCGTCACAGCTTTCATTTCAGTTTGGTCAAGAATGAAGACTGCTATTATTTACATCCTTGGAAACCATTTTTTCCTTTTTGCGCGCGCACGCGCGCACGCACGCACGCACGCACGCACGCACGCACGCACGCACGCACGCACGCACGCACGCACACACACACACACACACACACACACACACACACACACACACACACACACACACACACACACACACACACACACACACACACACACACACACACACACACACACACACACACACACACACACACACACACACACACACACACACACACACGCACATCATAATATTGCTCATTGTGTAATGTTTATTTGTAGCAAAATGTGTGTGTATGATGTTGTAGTGTGGCATTGCTTTATCTATTTATTGACTGTGATCACCAAACCACAAATACTGAATAATGCTGCAGTTTGTCATGTTAAATCACAACATTATCAATACATCTAGGAAAGGCATGAAAAGCCTGCATGTCTTCTCTGAGGGCTGCTGTCTGAGCTTTGGAAAGCTGGTTTAAAATCCATATGTCCATTATTCTATATGGGAGAAAGAAAAAAAATGCAGAGATGGTAATTACATCAAGGTTCTCGGGTCTAATGTAGAATTGATTTCACAACGTAACTTCAGGACATCCTTGAACTAGATACTTAAAAATGAATGGAAAAACGGCGCCTTAAGTGAATTTAAGAAAGCAGGAATAATTACACATATACGGCAGCAAACTAATTAAGAAGTAGTGAACTCTGTGGCCCTCGTTCCTTCCTCTCAGTGATTAGGACTCATATTTCAGACGTCCCACTAGTCACTGTTCATTTCTCTGTGGCAAATGTACTGGAACGGCAAAACTCGTTTTCTCCAGGAGACAAAAATGGACCTGTGACATCAGAGGCGAAAGAAGAAAAAAAAGTACTCTGGTTACTATTTTCAAAGTCATATTAATTGTGGAAAAAGTCTGTCTGCGAAGAAACATGGGTATTTTTATAATTCAATGGCTGTGATTTATATCTGCAGAGATGTGACCATATCTCTTCTGAAGGGACATACAGTATCTTCCAAAGTGCAGGAGTCTTTCTAGAGACGGACCAGCATAGTCACTGAGAGTAGACTAGAACGCTCAACAATGTCCTACAGTAGCCTACATGCACATGCAAATTCTGGCTCACCTCAGCTGTTACTCTAGCAATATAACCAACAACAAATTATACGTTCAATGGGGGAAAAAAAGTCCAATTGTCCTAAAGTGATAGCAGCTGTATGATTCCATGCTGTCACAAAACTACTGGTGCATGACGCTTGAGAGATAAAGCAGATTACATCCATCTGGATTGCACCATTTGGGGAGTTTTGTTTGTTTGTGTGCGTGTGTGTTTTAGAGAGAGAGATAGAGAGAGAAAGAGAGTGATTCACTCACAAGCCTGGGGTAAATGTCCATTCAATTCACTCAAGACAATAATCATTCATTGCTTAAATGATTCCTAATAGATCAAAAGATGTCTTTTCACGTTATTATATTAGTACATTCAGTTCCTACACACACACACACACACACACACACACACACACACACACACACACACACACACACACACACACACACACACACACACACACACACACACACACACACACACACACACACACACACACACACACACACACACACACACACACACACACACACACACACACACTCTCTCTCTAATGTAGGCCTAAGTGCAGCCAGGCGCTTTGACTCGCAAATTATGGGCACAAACATCATTTCACACAGATTGGAATAATGATCATAATGGCTGTTGATGATTATATTAACATTAGTGTTAGTGGTCTTTAAATGTGCGGTGTCTGTCTGTGTGCCAAATCCCAAAGAGAGAGTTTTACCGGTCTACTGACAAGCTAATGAAACTGTTTGAATGTCACATAGAAAAAGCATTCTCATTTCCCTTCCTTTAAACCATAGGCTTTGCATTTCAAGTTTGCCAAACTCCAATGCCACACAGCGCAGCAGAATATAGGCGCTAGAGTGCCAAGCAGATCTGCAGATTTTATTCTGAAAAGCCCTGCCTTCCATTTCCCCCCAAAACCGGGAGGAATAATCTTCCATTACTACCTCGCCGGCTCGCGGTACCTTGTCTGATCTCTCTTTAGGAGCGTTAATATTCCAAACGAGATGCTTGGTTAAGTCAGAAATTAGGACAGAACGTTCTGATCAAAAGCATGGACAAGTAGATTCAGAGATAATAACAAGTTTTGTCTGCCCTTAAACAAGGAAGTGAGTGGCTGCGCGCATGCGCAAAACATGTGCGGGAGGCTCTGAGCAATGCGTTGGCTAGGAACGGCTGCTGTCAAAAAAATTATTACAGCGATCCCGTTTTATAAAAAGGACGTAATACTACTAGAATTTCGCCGCCCTGTGGGCGGCTCATCCTAGGGTTACGTTGCATGCACGCGCACACACACACACACACACACACACACACACACACTCACTCGCAACCCCCCCCCCCCCCCGCGCGCGCACACACACACACACGCACACACGCACACGCACACGCACACACACACACACACACACACACGCAGTTGTCATGTTTCCATTAATTAAACGGTCGCGCAATTGTCGTGTTTACATTAATGAAACTGGTGGTGCAATTGTCGTGTTTGCATGAATTAAACGGTGTATGTATGTAAGCGCGCCGCTGTCCATCCAAGTCCGAATCAGTGTGTGTGTGTGGGACTGTGTGTGTGTTGGAAGACGGGGAACAATGTTGCCAGGGTCGTGAATTGTAAGCGAGTTGTAGTGTGTGTAAGTAGCGTGGTGAAAGGCTTTGTTTCTGGGTCTGTTTGCTTGTTTCTGGGCCTGTTTTCATAGACCTGGCAACAGTGGCCCGTGTGTGTGTGTGTGTGTAGTGTTGTGTTCGTGTTGTTCTTCTAATGTGTGTGTGTGTAGTGTGTAACTTCCGGTGGTGTAATCGGAAGTGAGAAAGGTAACATTAAAACTCGTGGGTCACGTGGTGGGCTTTGAGCAAATGGGAGAGGGAATGTAGTGTTGCCAGGTCCGCGTATTGTAAGCGAGTGGTAGTGTGTGTAAGTAGCGTGTTGAATGGCATTTTTTCTGGGCTTGTTTTCATAGACGTGGCAACAAATTAGCAACTTGCGGACCTGGCAGTGTAGCCATGTTAAGTGTTAAGTCCAATTTTCAAACATTTTCAAACTTCTTAACTGTTCAAAACATTTTTGAACATTTGAACCGAAATGTGTGCCTATATATAATGGCATGCCACAAAAATAGTAGATCTACAAGTTCAGAAAGTGTCATACAAGTCAATACAAAAACTGCTACTTTGAGGACGAAACCATGAAAAGCACTAAGACTTGTTTACATCAGGTTCCTCCATTTTCAATTCATCAGACATTTAAAGACGGTCAAGTATACACTTCTATGAAAAACAGGAAACCATCATATAAAGAAAGTAAAAAAAGGGGAAAAACATGTACAGTATTTTACAGGGGCCAGTTTAATTTAATGCCAGCCACTACAAGGCAAGCTAAGAAAATAAACGAATTACTGAATTTACAGGTGACATAAATATAATCAAACAATTGGCCATGGTATATGATTCCTCTGACTGCATATACTTTCATCTCTATATTAGCTTTTCAAACAGGGGAGTATGGACACCATTAAATATTATCCCTCCTCTAAAGCTATTCACTCACGCACGTATATGACAAATTATTATAAGAGCATGCTGGCATTCAATTTAGTGCAAAGGCAGAAGCTTTAAATCCTAACATTTATATTACATGTCAGTTAGGAGCTAGATAATTGTTGGCAGCTATAGTAACAGTGCACCCAAGAAAAGGTCAGCTGTTTAAAGAGAAAAAGAAACGAGAACCGAACGAGACCGAGACATTTTGGCCCCAGTCTGACACATTTCAAGAACAATAACTACCGACCGGGCCTTGTTTGAATCTCAGTTACTTTCTCCTCGTGCCAGTGGAAGTTCACTCTCGCTGCAATTTCATTCTTTAATCCATTCTGGGCGGGAACCCCTTTTGGTGTTTTAAACATAATTTAGCTATTGAAAAATAGCAGATCTACAAGCTCGTAGCTACGAGCTTGTAGGTCTGCTATTTTTGAAAAATCGTGAAAATGAGGCACAAATCTTTGAATATATATTCTCTCAGAGCGAACGTTTTTAACTCAAATCGTTGCTTCCGGGAGAGTCCCTGGAACAACATATTTTCAGATGGGGGTCGGCGGCCAAATACAGATAATTCTGGGGGTCCTTGACATGAAATATTGAGAACCACGGATATAGAAACATGGACATTTTTTAAATATCGATGTCAGGTCTGAATGGGTTAAAATTGATTAGAGAATGTAGAGTAGCTGATATTGCAAGTTTCACAGTCACACATCAAGGCGTGGAATAGCTTGCTGGCGGGAACCCATTCCTGGAAGTGGACCAATTCTTTCTCACCTCGGCTGACCTTCTTTGTTTGGGATTATGTAATCAGCGGCGAGGCGCTGGCAGGGAGGGCAGGTAGACGCGGGGCGACCCGCCGATAACCCCGGTGCCTGCTGTGCAGAGATTGGATCCCCAGCCCCTGGTGCCGCTCCTTTCCCTTCCAGGCGTGGATCAAGAGCCTCCCTGGGCCCCCGGGTACCACTGAGCCTCCTTATGGTACCCGGGAGGGAGGGAAATAATCCCAACCTCCCGATTCTATCCGTTTTTGCATCTGCTGTTGTTTGCGTGTGACTCTGTCACACGGTCGCTCTCTCCACTATCTGCTGCTTATATCTCGGTCTGATGGCCATGGAGGCATTAGCAAATGCAAAGCAGACAGGTTCACGGTGGAAAACACACACGCACGCACTCACACACACACTGATACAGTAGCACACACACATGTGCGCATACACAGAAATCCATGTGCACGTAGAAATAGACACTTATTGGTATACAAACATCACACACGCGACGCACGCGACGCACGCACGCACGCGCACACACTGATACAGTAGCACACACACATGTGTGCATACACAGAAATCCATGTGCACGTACAAATAGACACTTATTGGTATACAAACATCACACACGCAACGCGCGCGCACACGCACACACACACACGCACACACACACACACACACACACACACACACACACACACACACACACACACACACACACACACACACACACACACACACACACACACACACACACACACACACACACACACACCTTCACCCTCCAAGTGCTCCTGTGGTCGTGGCTGTTTAGCTGTTATTGTCTCACATCCCACAGAAGCAATCCACATCCAGTAATTGCATGCGGCTGCTTTCAGTGAGAAAAAAAAACAAAAAAACACTTTGCTTCCTTTTCTCCTCATCTGCTGCTTTACCCCATCAACCTTACCCTTCATTATCTACCCACCAAAGTAGTCAACAAGGCACAAAGGAGGATGCCAGCTTTTAAAGGCAATGAATACCGAAAGGAGGGGGGGAG
This sequence comes from Electrona antarctica, assembly GCF_951216825.1. NCBI lineage: Eukaryota > Metazoa > Chordata > Actinopteri > Myctophiformes > Myctophidae > Electrona > Electrona antarctica. The sequence goes on along the minus strand of NC_136806.1, from coordinate 22,006,726 downwards.
GGGGGGGGGGGGGGATGACTCCCGCTAAGCTCAAAGCTAAACAGGAAGTGAGGTTGACAACATCCATAACAGCTGCTCTCTCTCTCTCTCTCTCTCTCTCTCTCTCTCTCTCTCTCTCTCTCTCTCTCTCTCTCTCTCTCTCTCTCTCTCTCTCTCTCTCTCTCTCTCTCTCTCTCTCTCTCTCTCTCTCTCTCTCTCTCTCTCTCTCTCTCTCTCTCTCTCTCTCTCTCTCTCTCTCTCTCTCTCTCTCCCCTCCATGTCTCAATTACCTCTCGTTGGCAGGTGCTCTATGGAATAAATGTGTTATAGTAGTCTGTGTTGAATCTGCTAGTGCTTTTTCCACGTTGAATTTGTACACAAAACAGCTCTGATGAGTCTTTCAGTCTTTGGCTGTGATTGAACTGAAAGGTTTAAAAAGACGTTGTGCCTCACGGGACCCATTATTGGATCTTTATCGTTCAGATTAGCCGTATTCTTAAGCATCATTCTCCTTTCTTTGTGCGTAAATGAAAACGGGGCTTCCCTTCTTTGCGTGTGCTATAGTTTGTAAAAACGTCACCAAAAGGAGGGAAGCGTCTGAAAAGCTAGCGGTGCCATTTTTGTGGGATTTAAACTCTAGCCCACATGACTCAGAATAGAGTGACGGTGGTATGTTTTTGTAAACATTGAGCTCGTTCCTTGCAACAACACAGTGAGCCAACACCAGAATGGAAAGAAAAAAGGTTACAAGCACCATTGTGAGAGTCAGTTTAGAATGGTTGCACGTCGTTTGTTGAACTCCCTCTGGTGTTTAAAAAAAGAACGCACACGGATAGTCGCTCACAATGTAAACAAACCAGACAATCCCGGAAGTATGGCGACCGTTACCACGTGACACATATGTTGACGCCCCCTCAAGGAGATGTTGGTACGCTCTATACAGTAATGTCCTCGATGCTAATTTATCCATTTGTAATTCCAAGAGTTTACAAATGTAACCCAATGTCCATGTACAGACATTTGTATATATTTTACGGTCCTAAAACTGACCTTGTCTGTCTGTGCGGGACCATTTAATGGGATAGTCAAGTGTCTCTGCTCTGCCCACAGCAAGGCCATGTAAAAAGGCTGGGCAACAGCCAGACTGACCGTCAGTGGCACATCAAATAGGAAGCTATTAGGGCTTTTTTCTACTACACAGCAGAATTGACCCATTTGGATGGAAGTTGCTCAGTGGTGTTTTGAAGCACCCTGAAGACCGCCGGAAGTACAATTATAACTCAATGGTTCGGACCTGGGATGACGCGCGTTACGCACATGACGTCACTGAACGTCCGTCCACCTCCATGGACGTGCTGCAGTTCCACTTTTTGCCAGTAGGTAGTGGCAGCTTCAACGTTGGATAGCCTTACTGGGGGCTTGAATTGACCATTATAATATTTTTTTTACACTCTCACATTGAGGGCAGTATTATGCGTGTCTTAAGTACCAGGTCTTATGACTTAACTTAAGACCTGGAGGCGTGGTCAATGCTGTTTGGCCACTCAGAATAGCAGAATGGCATTGACCACGCCTCCAGGTCTTAAGTTAAGTCATAAGACCTGGTACTTAAGACACGCATAATACTGCCCTGAGAGTTTAGGAAGGGCTATACAGAGGCTGCCTTTCACATTTTTGGAGAACTAAGAACAAAGTGAAACTGAATATGCTGCAGTATCACTACCTGTATTTTACCAAAACCTATTCTGGGTATATGTCATAATATGCACATGTTCTGGGAATATAGTGGTGTGAGCTTGTAGATCTGCTATTTATGCAGAATATTTGGTGTAGAGGGAGATTTAGTGTAGAGTGGAAAAAGGAGGGGGGCAATTATTAACCCCATGGTACCTCACCGACCACCAAGTGTCACTTTTGCGCAGCCTAACACAGTACAGTACAGTACAGTACAGTACAGTACAGTACAGTACAGTACAGTACAGTACAGTACAGTACAGTACAGTACAGTACAGTACAGTACAGTACAGTACTACAGCACGAGTACAGTACTACAGCACAAGTACAGTACAGCACCACTCACTTCAGACTGGACTGATTTTTTTAGTTATACTTTCTAAGAGAAGATATTATGGCACATTTTTAGCAGTGTTTGCTGAATATCATATTCATTCTTACATCTATCTATAGGTTAATAAGATCGCCTCTTTGTTATACCTACTTTATTAATAATAAAGTAGGTACTGTATAACAAAGAAGTGCTCTTCAGTGATGTGAGAGATTTTGCTATGGTGTCACATAGAGCTATGGCTTAAATATTCTCAATATTCCACACACTGAAGTGGGGAAGTAATTATGAATGCATTTCTTTTCTCAACCACTAAATTTTAATTAGAGATACATTCTTCAAGATTCACATTTTAATGAACAAAACTGGGCACATTGCTGCCATTCTTATCACGGCACTGATCACGTCCCCAACAGACAGAAAATGGAAAGTAATTAAAAACATCACAAAGGCTGCCAGGCTAATGTCGTTTTTTTTTTCAATTACATTTCCTTTGTAGGTTTGGACCTCTCAATCAGCAATATCCTGACACTGTCCAAACAACATCCTCTTCATATGGCAATCCAGCTGTCAAAATAAATAAATACGTAAAGAATTATCACCATTTCCTGATGATGTTCAATCATGTATTTGCATGAAATGTATTTGTTTGAATGTGTTCAACAATCATACTGTAGTATGAATGTCATGGGATACACACAGTGCATCATTACAGCTTAAAAAATAAATCCAGTGGTTGCCAGTGGTGGAAAAATAACTCAATGTTTGTACTTAAGTCAAAGTATCAATACTGCAATATAGACATACTCTGTTGCAAGTAAAAGTCCAGAATCCAAAATATACTTGAGAAAAGTACAAAAGTATTGCCATCAAAAAGCGTGTAAATTGTCTATAGGACTGAATTTATGTTGTTGAAATAAATAATCAAAATCTAAAAAATAACTATTAAGTTGTTTTAAAAAAGAAAGTAGTGGAGTAAAAGTACAATATTTGGATCTGAGATGTAGTGGAGTAGACGTAAAATAATTGCAAATTGGAAATACTCAAGTACAAATATCACAAAATTAAAAAAGCATAGTTCGTTTCTACCGCTCTATATGACTCCACTGCCAACGGAGCTAGACCAAAACATCAGCTGGCCAGGATTTCAGAGACGTGGGTATGGCTCAGCCTTTTATATACTGTACTACAGTATAGCCATTAGCCAGTCTCTCATATTGTGCTGTCCGTCTCTATGAAATCAATGTGAAGAAATGAGAGATGCAGAAGAGCACCCCTGCAAAGAGAGCAGCTACTGTACGTTATGCCCTAATGCCTTTAAACATATCTGACTTTGTCATTTATACATGGAGTACCTTTTGAAAACCATGCCCTGGATGTGGATTCCAAGAAGAGGGAGGAAGGCTGGGGAGGGGGTGAATACTTTATGAAGCAATACATTGCAGCCAGACGAAGGATGAAAGTCGTGTCTGCAGAAATCAAGACATTACCATCTTCCTCTGCCCTCATGCAAAGCACAGCCAGGAACATGCTTTACATCCTCTCCAGGTTTCAGCGCTATAGCCGCAGGTATAATACAAAATTAGCAAATCAATGCAGAACACTTTCGCGATACTACAGTGATTGTGTTTGTTTAATATTTTTCCTTTTTCTTTTTGAGGGAGGTGGGAAGTAATGAAATACCCACAGTGTGACATTAAAGTGATATAAAAAAGGGGAATGCGACAGAGAGAGAGAGAGAGAGAGAGAGAGAGAGAGAGACTTGAGTATGCCTCGGAGCGGTGATCCCACCTCTCCTTCGGTTGGTTTGATGTCACCAACCGCCTGCCTCTCACGGACGAGAATCTCATTTCAGGGCCGACTAATTTCTCCATTATAGGTGCACAATTATCCCACTGTGACTGGGAATGCAGATATGGGAAGCAAAAAAAAAGTAGAAGTGGAAATAACAAGGCCTTATTACGGAGAGGAGAGAGAGAGAGAGGATCGAGGCAAGAAGGCAAGTGTCTCAAACGAGCGAGGGTGCTTTAGATGTTTTTCAGCTCTTAATTGTGATCAGTGTGGAGCGTTAAGCACAGATTAGTGTCCTCAAGGACACTGACTATAGTCGATGTCTGTAATGCACTCGTGCTTTCACCAACTCCACTCCTACCTCTCTCCCTCTCTGTGTCCAGCATCCTTAAATGTTATAGGTATGTTATCACAATATTTACATTATTTATTTAGTATTATAATTATACTGTACTATGGTACAGTATAATTCTAATACTGTAAATATTGTGACAAAACAAAACACAAAATGCTCAAGGCGATGAATGGCTTCAGTTGGAGGGCATATAATGATAATACCTTTTTACTATTCTATAAAGAGAACCAATTATTAGAAGGAACTGTTTTTCTTATGGCATCTTAATAATAATTAGTATCAGCTTTTATTCACTAATTAACTGCCAAAGCTTCTCTAGAATAGACTGCCCACACCACCAGGGATTCTTAGTGTTTTTACTAATCTTCAAGACCCACAGAACATCTCGCTCCATATATGCAAACACCAAACATCCCAAAAGAAAGATGAGAGTCTCCGCCCTCATCGGGGGAAAGAAGTGTGTCACCGTCACCGGTACACCATTATTGCGACCAAAGTTCGCAGTTAACTATGAAATTGCGCATTTCCCGTCAGTGTGTGTTTGTTTTTGTCATGCCTCCATATATGGTCACGCCTCGTGACACGTCATGCCACCATACAGTATATGGCCATCTCCATATAAGAAGATCACAACACTGACCTCATCTAACCCTGGAGAACCATACATGGAGAAGACTGGATCATCACCTAGATCTGCATATATGGAGCCAGCCAGCAACTCTATATCTGACCTCAAACCCTTAGATCTCCCTATATGGAGTTGACCTGTTTTGACATTCCATATGTTGATCCCTCCCCACCTGTCCTTCCTGTTCTGACATTCCATATGTTGATCTGACCTCATCAAACCCTGTACACTCAAGACACGCTCCATATATGGCCAGTACATGACTGACCCTGCATGCCAAAGCGCCAGCGCTCGCCCAGCAGTCTGCCGTCTGCTATCACTCAGGCGGAGTTTAGGGCGAGGTCGCTTCTCGCCCTCAGGACGTCTTACTGGTTTAGTAATTGACAGTTGAATATAGTTTGTTTTCCCTGTCTGGAAAGCAGAGATTTTTTATTTATTTATAAATCCTATACAACATTAGACTGGACCAGGTTGGATTTGTTTAGACCACGTTATTTCCAGCCGGGTGTACTCTTCTTTGGAAGTTCTAGGATCACTCACAGGTTGCGTAAGAGCACCCTTTATCGTAAACCACTGAAACCACATGATGAACGATATGTCAATGGCGGTCTGTGCCTTGGATTGAAATGACGAATATTCATCAATGGCAGTCAATGTGTTAAATGTACTGAAATCAAGCCTGGCATCAGAACGTATTTGATAGAGCTGTTATTTGACCATTGCCATTTGATTAAGCAGCAATGCCTTATAACTGCCGCTTACCCTTTTTTACCCACGTGACACATTTCTGGCAAGTCAAGAGAATCAGACATGCAGAGTAGACGTCCATTGGGTGAATCCCAAGTTGGAAAGTGGTACACTTCAGAATGCTTCAGTGACATCTCTGTGCTTTTGTTGATGATGAGAACTACAAGTGCAGTATAGTCCACTCTGTTGTTATACAGTGAATGTTATGTTCTGCTGCAAGGCTTGGTTTAAATTTAATGCAGATTTGCAAAACTGTTTAGAGAGAACCTCTGGGAAGTGAAAATAGTTTGATGTGGTATTGTGCTGAGTTAAAGGTTTTCAAAGGAAGCGCAGGTTGGCAAATTCTGAGATTCAAGGTAAGTACTTGTGGGTCTCGGCTGCTGTCTCTTTGTTGATTTAACTCTTCTTACAGGGCCTTGATGACATCTTTTGCTGAGTAGCTGAGCTGCAGATATTTAAGGGGAGCAGGGAATTCGGGCAGATTCTGTGCTATCTGGGCTTTTAGAAGAGCTTTTGCAGCCTTGAGTGTCTATGAAGTTATAGCTCGGAAATACTTTCTGCTGTTTCTTCTGTTATTTCTCCAATTAGGGAACTCTCCCAGGATGCATTGCAACATTTGTCTCCATTAATAACGTTGTTATACGGATAGCTGGAGAGCTGGGCACTCTGGGTAAGCCCCAATGAAAGGTTCTTGGTGTCCTTGTACAGAGATGCAATTACAACAGCAAGCATTGGCCAAGCTGTACAGTGCCGAAGGAACTCCATTGCTGTATAGGGATGAGGGGATTATACTCTCGCCACAAAGTAAACAGCAGTTATTGCTTATTGCAGCAAACATGATAAATCATTGAGAATCAATTGTTTGTTTTTTGTTCTTATCGCTCGATTAATCTGACTGATCTTGCATCCGTGGAAGTAGGCCACCTTGCTTTTTGACATGCATTTGGCATTTGTGCCCATTGTTTCAATATCAGGACCCCCGTCCTCACATGACAGACTGCTCTCTTCACCCACCAGCTGACGGGTTCACCGTTCTGGTCAAAGACAAAGCAGATAATAAGGACAAAGGGATATGCTTGGCTCTTGCCTGTTTTAATCCTACTAGCTCTGACTACAGTGGCACATCTGAAGCGGTGGTATCATGTTGTGTTTCACTCATGCATGTTAAATCCATTTGAAACATATTTTGGGATGCCAGTTTATTGGATTATTGGTCTGTGATAGTTGGGGGGTTATTTTGAATATGCCTCTGCCATCTTGTCTTCACTGAGAACAACATGGACATTGTAGAGGGTTAACAAGACTTGTCTCCAAGTCTCATTCCATACGCAGCAATATCCTTAAACCATTTGGGACTGAGGCCGATTCTAAAAACACCTAAAAATTACATTTTTTAAATGCTGCTATATACTGTACATATTACTGTGCAACAAGAACCCCAAAAGGGTTTCCCGTCTTGAAGGGTAAAAACACCAAAAGGGGTTCCCGTCCTCTATTACGCGCATCTCCTAAAGTAATACCTTTTCAAGTCTGGGTCTCTGGGCATTTTCATTCAAGAGCCTAAGATATATTTCACCTTCATTTTATCACCATCAGTCTACCCTAGCCTACCTCTTATGGCTCATCCCACAGAGGATTCCAGTCAGCACCTTTAAAGTGCCCCAAATTCTTCATAAAAGGGCGTGAAGTCATTGTTAAATCATTTCATTTCAAGCAAGTAAGAGGCCAGTTGAACAGGGTCGTTGCAGAATCTATTCAAGAAAATGTCATCGCCTCTAGTCTGTTCTATTACTGGGACAGAAATAGCAACTTTTGATCAAAGAATCACATCATTAAAGAACAGAATTTGAAGTGAAATTTAATTTTAAATTCACGCGCACACACACTCAGACTTGTTTTCCCACACAGCTCTGATTGATCTCAATGTAACAACAAAGTAGTCTCGTGAGCCAGACTGTTGCCTCCCACAATTGTCGAATGCTTACATCATACAGTCTGCAGCAACCGAAGCTCTGAAAATGATCAGAGCATAACGCGGATGTGACTCCTCCTAATATATCAAAGCACAGTATGCTTTCTGCTTATCAGAAATCAAAATTCGAATAGATATTTTCAAATATATTTTCTTGAAAGAAAATGACAGATGTAATGACACATTCTGTTCTCAGATTTTGGGATGTGTAGTTCCAGGCTCTATATAGTATTCGGATATTGTGAAATTGTAACAACAATGTAGTGAACAAGATGCGACCGTTTCTGACCATTTGATTTTTTTCGTTTCGACCATTTTAGTTTTCTCAAAGGCCACTAAACTGCCAACTAAGAAAATGTGTAAAGTGAGGGGCGCTCTTATCATCGTACATTATCATGACGTCGATTTGCTCAGACACATATGACGTGAATTTTCCTTTCATTGTCAATTTCTGATTAATTGAAAAGGGTGGACCCTATTGTAAACAAGTGTAATGCCTTATGGTGTCGTCCACAGTTAATAAATACTACAATCAATCAATGGCATTTAATGATTGTGTTGGCTCAAAAAGTCGATTTGCTCAGACACACATGACGTAAATTGAATTCTCCTTTCATTGTCAATGGCAAATGTGACACGAGTTATGACTGCGCCCCTCAAAAACAATCTAGGATTTCAGGATTCTGAAACTGCCTTTGTCTTTGATACCATTATTACTTGCGCAAGCAGAGCGCGCAAGTACTAGTTTCGCCCAGGAATGCGTATGCACCGTCCCAGCAAATGACGTAATGACTACTTGTGCCTGATACGGCAGTGGTGCCATACTACATACATGTATACATAGGAGCATTACCTCTAATCCTCATGACACTAAAACATATCGTCATTACGTCACCATCGAAAACCAATTACACTCTGGCATTGGGACCTTTAATCCACATCTTTATTACGTCATCATTGAGAGCTAGCATATGACGCCAGTTATACCCTGACGTCATATGCTGGGACGGTGCATACGCATCAAAAGTAACCACAGTATACCGCTAATCAATTTACAAATTACATATACATATACATAGAGGCATTTCCTTTAATCCACCCGACACTGATCGAGATATACGTCACCATCGAAGGCATTGGGTCCTTTAATCCACATCTTTATTACGATATACTTCATAATACTACTTTTTTACGTGCAAAAAGTAGGTACGTAGCAAATAGCTAAACGTAATAATTCAATATTTCAATCGTTCTTTCAAAGAGAAGCTGAGTTTGTAGCGGTCGACAGTACTTGCACGCTCTGCTTGCGCACTAGTAGGCCATTTATGGCCTACTTGTGTGCAACAAGCAAGTAGGCACTCGACAGAGTGCAGTTCTAGTTGAATTATAATATAATAATGAAATAGCTAATATACAATATTATTGTGCTATTTTATGAAGTAATTTAAGATCACAATGTGTGGTACCAGAGCATTTGGAAACAAAACCACGACTGGTATAACTTTGTTTTGTGTTTTTATTAGTGATGCACCGAATATTCGGCCGCATAAAATATTCGACAGAAAATTGCTAGAAATGCATTTTCGGCCTATTTGGTTTCGGCTCGAATAGGCAGAACATATATCACCGAATAGTGTATGCAATTAATGCATTCAAAAGAGCTGAATAAATGTTTTATGGACCCATAGTGATTATTATTTAAGTAAAGTTTTGCCATGACCATTTAGTTTGCCATAAATCAGGTAGCTTTAAGGTACGGCCATGACAGCAATGGTAGGAAAAAAGATATATAATAATAATCATATTCGGATAATCGGTATTCGGCCAACTGTTTACTATATTTGGTTTCGGCCAAGAATTTCCCTTTCGGTGAATCCCTAGTATTTATATATTTTTAAACAGGAATACTCTTTGAATAAGGAGTCAGCCAAATGCCCTGAATGTGTAATGTCGCCTCTAGCACTGAGATACCTTTGAGGTAGATAAAGTCATGAAACCATTTTGAGGCTAGAGATAGGATCTGTTTTGTGTGTGTGTGTGTGTGTGTGTGTGTGTGTGTGTGTGTGTGTGTGTGTGTGTGTGTGTGTGTGTGCGTGTGCGCGTGCGCGTGGTAGTATCTCTTCTAAATTTGTCTGGTACACAGCCATGGGTGGAAGGAATGAGGAGCTAAGTCTGCTCTGACATTTACAGCTGAGAGACCTCGACTCAGGTGAAGGATTTTTATTGATAATACGGCCAGAACATTTGAGGCCTATGGATCTGAAGGTTGCCCAAAGTATCTTTAAGTGAAAACTCTGGAAAGTGAAGCAGTTACAACACTTTTAAGGCCAAGAGCGATTGCTAAAAATAATCATTGATATTATGGCCTTTCGGTATCCAGCTGCAATGGATGCCTTATAGAGCGTCGCAGTCACGCCCCCGACGAGCGGCCCGGAAGAGAAATTCCCATTCATTTTTGACACGCTTTGATCTCGCCGCAAAGCGGGTGCCTATGGGCGATAGTTCCAAACATTGCTCTTATGGCTGGAACTATTCCATTGAGATAGAATGAGAACTTCCGCATTCCATTGTTACAATGAGAGTCAACGGGAGTGTCATTACTCTCTTTTATACTACTCTGAAGGAGACTAGCTTGCACATTGATTATAGACTCAGCTTGCTATTGCAGCTGATAAAAAGCAGATGGTAAAAAGGGCAGGGTACAACAATGAGTTGTCTGTCAGGATTTGGCTTTGTCTGAGGCTTAAAAATCTTGAAATAAATAGTTTTTGAACGGTCTATGGGAAAAATGAATGGGAAATGAATGGGAAATTCTCACTATTGTGAGTGTAGAGGTCTGCGTGCCCGACACCTTCGCGGGACGAAGCATAAATTATAGGCCTACTTGATGGGCTGCAGGTGCGCGTGCAGCCATGGACAAACAGGCTCTGCTGCCGTGATCATGAGCGCACGTTCTTATGACAGCGACTGGAGGTGTGGTTTTGAGGACAACTGCTTTGAATTGCTATTATTGTTCACACACAACAGAAACCAATGGATTATGTATTTCAAGAGTGAGAGAATACAATAAAAATCCTAATCATTCTTCCTCCACACTGGGAGAAAAACAGCATCTGAAAGTTTGATTCTTTACACGTGAGTGCAGCTAGAACTTTTCCATTGCATCTTATGAGAGACAGGGTTCTTCTGCTGCCGGTATGCGCGCGCATGCTGTTTCTTATCAGTGTGACATCGTCTGTTAAGGCGTCTAATAGATTCACTTGCTCTACATGGCTTGTTCAATGTTGTGTTCATGGACTTGGGAATGAGGGAGAACGTTAAGTAAAACAAAACAGAAATATCTGATCTTGTGGATGAATGCTGCAGTGACATGTTTGTACCCCATGTACCCTGTGTAGTCCCTGGGGTATAATGATAGCTCTAAACAATAGCAATAGCCAGAATCACAATGCTATGGCCTTCGCTGTCACTATACTGTATGTATGATGTGAATCATAATGCTATGGCCTTCATTGTCACTAGTTCAGACCTAGAAGATTTTAGTGTTGGACAGCGTTCTGTCTGTTTGTGTCCCTGGGGTATAAAGATAGCTCTAAACAAAAGCAATAGTAGAATAAGCTGTTTGGCATTGGCAGAGAATTGTCACATTGTTCCAGTGCATACTGCAGGCCTTAAGGGATTTGGAGGAGATTCTGATGCTCTGTCTCCAAAAACTTTACATTTCATGTGGACCATGTGCATGGTATTCCAATTCATGTCACTAGGCGAGCTGTCAAACCACGGCTGTTTTGTCCGACTGGGGGGCAGGGGGGGGGGGGGGGGGGAGGGGGGGGGGGGGTTGGTTTGGACCTTCGGTCCATTGTCGCCGAATGTTAGGCATATTAATAGGTGTATTATTATATATTTTTGAGTGGTGCAACCACTCCAAGGAACAGCAATGGCCGTGTTGTTAACATATGTTTGTGACTATGTTTGTGTGTGACTCATGTGTGACTCATGAGTACCAGTAGGGGCGCTGCTGTGCCAGAAACAGAGAGAGAGAGATAGTGCTGCAATGTTGCCTGCTAATGAGAGAGAGAGAGAGAGGGGGGGGGGGGGGAGTTGCACCACTCAGTTCACACGGGTGTGATTTTTTACCTACGCTGAGGTGAGTTTCCTCCTGCACTTGACTACGCCTGTGTATACTTAGACATGTGCGACTGGCCTCTCAGTGGCTCTACACATATGACAGTTGGTTTGAAGGACGGCTGTCCCCCCCTAGCTGCCAACGCCCCAGTGCTCCCCCTCTAATGAGCGCAATCAGGGGCCCATGTTCAGCCAGTGAACCCAGCTGGATGTGATTAAGCCAGAGTGACCTCCTGGCAGCCCCAGGGCCAGCCTGCATCACAGGGGACCCTGGAATAAGCGTGGGCCAAGGAGAACCCACATTTTGCCAAGCCTACCTGCCAGCTCCGGTGCCCATGTGTCCATTGCCATGCCTGTGTTCAAGTTGTGGCAACCCATTCACACCAGCGCAAACCCCACAGATATCTGCGGCCATGATCCCTTGTGCAAATGTGTGTGTGTGTGTGTGTGTGTGTGTGTGTGTGTGTGTGTGTGTGTGTGTGTGTGTGTGTGTGTGTGTGTGTGTGTGTGTGTGTGTGTGTGTGTGTGCGTGTGTGCGTGCATTCATTTCTCTGTCTCTCTCCATAGACACACATGCACAGACAGATAGAAAACTTTAACTTTATAGATCAATCTGAGCAATGGAGCAAGTGAAGCAACAGCACCCCCACTAATCACAAGGAAAACTTTTATTTAATAAATAAAAAGTTTGAGAATATTTAATATAATAGGCTAATATATTTTTCTCAAATACATTTTATCATGCCATGTAATCTTTGTCACCGTATATTAATACTGTAAGCAATGTTCCGACCAACACGGTGTGAGAATTCCTGCTGGATTAGGCCCTTTCAGTGCCCTTGTTTATACCTTTCCTGTATTTGGGACGTCGTCCCAAATACAGGAAAGGTAAACATGGGGCTACTGCTGGATCAAATATTCATGAACAATATGTTAACTAGAATCGTTCTAGTTAATGAATACGTTCATGAAGGATAGCCCACTCTCTTTCTACATCGTGTCTACCACCATACAAAATATACTGTACGTTTCGAGTATCTGTACCTGCAATATTTAGTTGTTTTTTTATACTTTTATACTTTTTATACTACTCTTGTCTTGACTCCACTACATTTCTAGGAAGGGAAACGGTACTTGAATACTTTAGTATGTACTTGAGTAATATTTGACCAGGAGTATCTGTACTTTGACTCAAGTACTGGGGTTGAGTACTCTCAACAGGAAACGGGAAGTAATAGTGAGCCAAAATAATATCCAGACCTGGATTGAAGTGAGTTCATAAACATTTAGCTAAGATAATCAATGTGGTTTTCATAAATGCCATGACAACCAAACTTCTATATATCCTGTAGCCAAATCTAGTCTGACAAGCAAATATTGGCCAAATAGTCCTCATGAGAGCAGTAAAGAAATTCAAGGGAAGATGAGAAATATAGGCACTGCTTAAGATTTCCAAACGATGTAATTGAAAGTGGCAGTTGCATGCTTGGAAACAGGTGCACAGCAGGGCGGGAGTTTGATCATTTTATGCTACCATCAATAATCTGAGACAGCGTTCCCCTCCCCCACTAACGCACACGCGCATCAGACGCACGCATACAGTCATCACAAGCTGTGGCAGGCATATGCACCTATAATTGCACACTGTCCACTTGCACTTAAGAGATGCCTTCATACGTGGCTGCCTACACGCATGTGTGCACACATGTCGACACACATACACATGCACACACACACACGCAGCGTTATGAAAGACAGCTGAAGGGCAAAAAGCCTTTAAAGAGATGATCAGTCAGGTTCACGATCCATCATGTGGCATTCCATCTCCACTGAGTGTAACAAGTGTGCAATCTAATGTCCACATTGCTTACAGTCAGTAGAACCCCCAAAATAGAGCATCACTGACAGGCATTCAGAAAACACATCCCCAATTAGATCTTCTTATGTAGACATCACATCAGGCGCAGCAGCGAAAGTAGGCCACCCTATCCGATGTTTTTGCTTGGAAAATAAGTCACGTTAGCATGATCCCTCTCTGGAGGCTGTGTGCGGGTCTTGGTTTCTGTTTGGTGTTGGGGGAGTATGCTGCCACATTGCGTTAGGGAAGTGTAGGCCAGCTCTCAGTGGACAAAGAGGACGTGTAGAGCAAAAAGATGACATGGCGAGAGAACATGATAAGAGAGCGATTACACACTGTAGCAAATATCTTGATTCACGGCTGGAGTCTAACTCACTCAGAGATAAAGATGCAAACCAACAGGCATAGCTAATGCATGAACAGACGTGTGTGTACAGTGGGTACATACAGTATGCTGTATAGGCATATAATCACATGCAGGAACAAATGCGGGTCCTACATGCATTAAGCCATTAACGTTGGTCCGGCTGGTTTCGTTTTGTCCAACGCAATTATGTGAAACAGCATGGCTGCGTCTGCAGTAGGCTACTAACCAAAACATATTGTACTTTGGGGTCGCACATGGAAAGCGAATGAACAACACCATGGATATAAAGACAGTTCCAATGTGTTGCTGTGCACAGCGCAGATAATTCACAACTCCAGGTACGACCTACAAAACTGACTGAAGTTGATCATTCATGACTGTAACTGTCTCCAGAGTCCTGCAGTCCCGCAATGAAGGAGAGACAATCTCATCTCTCACTAGTCCACTTCTCTACAATGCTATTCTAGCCTTTAAACCTAAAATGTATGTTATTCAATATATTACTTAAGCGCTAGTGTTCATTTAACAGTGTAAACATACATGTTACTAAAATAATAACAATAATAATATGGGCAAAAACAAAGACAAGGGGGACAACGGAGACAGCACCTGTTTCACCTTTATCACTATGTGATCATTCCTTGTTAAAAGCACGCCACCTATTTTGTGGATCAAAAATAAGTCAAACTTATTTAAAAAAGTTGGCAATTTATGCAATTCATGCTTTTAATTATATAAATGATAATTTCTGAGCATGTCATGACAGGCGAACATTCAGCAACAATGGACCATTCACTAAGCTCCACCCCCCATAGTCGGACAAAACAGCCGTGGTTTGACAGCTCCCCCAGTGATATGAATTGGAAAACCATGCATGTTCCACATAAAATGTTCCATTTTTTGGAGCCAGAGCTTCCAAATCTCCTCCAAATCCCAACAATAAGGCCTGCAGTATGCACTGGAAAGCAGAAAAAAACGAAAGACTCGAAAAACTATTGTTTATACCCCAGGGAGTGGACGCACGCACGCACGCACACGCGCGCGCATGCACGCACGCACGCACGCACGCACGCACGCACGCACGCACGCACGCACGCACGCACGCACGCACGCACGCACGCACGCACGCACGCACGCACGCACGCACGCACGCACGCACGCACGCACGCACGCACGCACGCACGCACGCACGCACGCACGCACGCACGCACGCACGCACGCACGCACGCACGCACGCACGCACGCACGCACGCACGCACGCACGCACGCACGCACACACACACACACACACACACACACACACACACACACACACACACACACACACACACACACACACACACACACACACACACACACACACACACACACACACACACACACACACACACAGCTGTCCAACACTAAAATCGTCTATAGGTGTCTGAGCTACTGACAGCGAAGGCCATAGCATTATGATCACATCAATCTCATAGTGACAGCGAAGGCCATATCATTGTGATTCACACCATTTTCATACTCAAAGTATCATTAAAGCATTCATTGACCCCTCCTGCCCTGTGGAAGGGGGCATTATCATCCTAGTACCATCAGGAGAGAAATCATCATAGGATAATAAAGGTGATCACCCAGAATAACTATGTACAGACTTGCAGTGACCTTTCCCAAACCATGGCAGGAAATTGCCCCATATAGCATAGCAAGCCTCAGGCTTAAGTTGTAACTTTATCTTGGCGTTGTACACCACACATGCACTTAGTACCCACTTGTCAGGAATACTGTCAAGGATGACTCCTCATTTCACCTTTTTCTCTCAGCATTTCTATAGATAATGCCACAGAGTATGATCGTGTTAGTGAATTCCAACATTTCACTGATGGATTCATGATATTAGTGGTGAAGTGCTTGCATATGTACAGAACAACACAATAGGCCAAGGGGACACGCAAGGGTTGGAGGCATGCAAGTCTGATGATGTGTTTTGTTTTCTTCTACGTCACCATCAACCCTATACCATAGCGAATCATCGTCTGAAATAAGCTTAGCTCACTTTCCACCACAGCAATAGAGGTTTCCTCTGACAAGTACTGACTGAATATAAGGTCCATTTAATGTATTTCTTAGGATGTATGTGGTAAAATAGCGCTAACCTAGATCTCAGAGAGCTGGAAAACAAAATGTATCAATCAGAAGAACAACAGCAGCAGTGGCTGTGGGAAGCGAGGCTATCTGCTAGCAGCCGTGGCTCCCTCCTGCTACAGACGAGTGATGCATGGGGCTTCTAGCATGAACCCTTTGACAGGTCAATTATTCCCCTGGCTGAATTACAGTGTATAATATCTAACCCTGCAATACGAGCACGGATTGAAACACCCGAGGGTAAAAAAAATGCCATCTTCAATATATTGGATTTTCTCCCCCACCCCCCCCCCCACCCCCACACACACACACCCTCTTCTCGCTTCTGTGTTTTGCAACATTACCCCAGGACCTACAAAATCAAAGTTCAGCCCAGACACAATGTCTTACACACATAGGCCGTTTCCTTTCTTTGAGGAATGGCCATCAAATGGTCATAAGTCAGGATTTGCTGTGTTTCTCTTTTACTTTAGGATATTGGCTGGTGTTCGGCTGAGAATCAACAAACTGGCAGGGAAGGCAATGCTGGTGTAATACCAGTGGAGGTGATAGCTTCAGGCAAGGGATCAAGGGGCTACAGGAGAGCATGTCATATAAAAGAGGAAAAAAGAAGCACCCTTGTGTTTCCAATATGTAGCTGTTATTTCAGTTCCCAAAGAAGCACAGCAAGACACAAATTGCTTGGCTACATTGGGGTCACCAGTGGCAGCCATTTTGAAATACACCGATAAACATGCCTTTCTCTGCCTTTGGGAAGACAGCACACGCAGGCTGCTCGACTTGTGCTAGAAAAGTCTGCATCAAAGTCGTTAGAATTACATCCTAGTTGGCGAGTTATGCTCCTGGGCAGACAGTTTCCCAAGTTCAGCATGGCTTCCTAGATAGGGCACCTTGAAAGCAAGCATAGAGGCAGCCATGTTGGGGTGTGCCCTAACAGTGGGTTTCCCTTGGCCGGCTGTCAGAGCACTGAGGCCCAGGTGAGGGGATGGCAGGTGGGGCTCGGCAGTCGAACAGGTGTAGGCGATGAGCATGAGTTGTGCTCAGGACCGGTTCTTGCAAAGAAACCCAAATAGACCAGCCTGGGTTCAGGCTACTGTGAGGTCAGTGTGGGTTCAACAGCTCAAAGATAACTGGTCGTCTAAGTACAGGAGAGAAAGAGAAAATAATCCTTGAACAAAAAAATGACGAGGTTTGTTTGTATGTTTTTGGTTATCCTGGCATATTGTTAGAGTCCAAGAATACATACTGAAAACCACTCATAAAAACTGAAGAAATCACAACAAGGAAGAACATTTCTTGCAGAATTTGTGGCAAGTCCCAAGCAGTTGGACTTCATATTAACAGCAGTTCAACAGACTTCATCTGAAATCAGATGCAGGAATAGAGAAACTGTTACACTGTAATACAATGCATTCACTTTCCATTTGCACTGATAGAAAATGCATTTGTTATAATCAACATGAATAAAGTCCATTATGCTACAGTACAGTACTAGCTGGTTATCTTTAATAGAAGCCAGGTTCTTGACAGCCAGGAATATGACACCATCTCATGTCTCTCAAGTTATAAATGGACTCGCCATCATAATTATCTGAGTCAAAGTAACCTTTCCGCTTGAAAAGTAGCAGCATGTCAGAATGAATGAGTGTGAGAATGAGAAGGTGGTGAAACGAGATGAGAAGATGATTCTTAATGTTCTCTCCTCTAGGATTGAAACCATTCTGCTCCAACCCTCCCTCTAGCATCACAACAGCATGCACCCAACAGTGGGGGAACTCAAGTCGCCTCCCCTACGATAACAAGCTGTTTAGCGCTCTCTCTCTCTCTCTCTCTCTCTCTCTCTCTCGCTCTACTAGTAGCCAGGATCACAGTGCACCAAGTTAATGACTGCATTTATCAGAAGCTGGAGGGAGCCATGCGCTCGCAAAATGACTCCTAAGCATCTCACAGCGTGAACTTTCATGACATGCAACGATGAAAATATGCCATTTTATCATCACAAGGTCTTTGGCCCCCGACAGTGGCAAACAAAGCGGTTTTTCCATTAGCTGGGAACACTTCCTTTTCCTTTCTCTCCCCTGTGACGCATCGGTGAGAAGTCACAGAGTGTGCGGGTGGAGAGCAAAGTTCCTGTGGTAAGCACACAAGGAGGGCTGGGACCTCGACAGGGCCAAATGCTCCTTTCATCTCGTCTGTAGGACTCTGTCCTGCTTGTAATTAGAACCAGAGAGAGGAGACTGATGGCAAAGTGAAGGAGAGACGAGCGTGATTATTTGCAGGCCACAGCAGCCAGGGAGTGTTGTTTGCCATGTCAAAAGCCTGTCATGGCTGCATTGTGGTGACAAACAGGATTTATTATAAGAGTTCACTGTGTCTATCAGAGCTTACAGCGGCTGGGTGTATTAGTGACAATGGATCATGGATTCAACTGAGGTAAACATGTTGAAGCGAGTGGATAAGGATTGCATGTGCTGCATCTAAACCATGGTGAGCATGTATGTATTATATTTGCTTATTGGTACCGCATGTATGTACTCTGCTCATTTTCATGGTTCTATTGTGCTTGGAGTATGCAGTTTTTTCCACAAGAACTCTGCTATTTATGGGTTGAATTGGTGGGATGGGAGTGGCTATCTTTGGGAGAGCTTTTGTTTTGTTCTGTTTTGTTTTGTGTGTGTATATATGGACGTACTGTTGTTGTACCGTATGTATTGTATGTACTGTTCATTTGTGTTGAGGACCCCCTCGAAAATGAGATGTGACATCTCAAGGGGTTTATCCTTTCAATAAAGGTATATAATAATGTAGTATGTACAGCATGCAATGTTCAAAGTTTGATTAACCGGATCTGTGTAAAAGCATGCGTAAATCCACTGACGAATGGAACATTTGAACCTAAAGAAAGGTAATTAGTGGGTCACATATGTAAAATGCCACCTCATGTCGTTTCATATACATTTTTGGCAGCATCTCAATTTAGAGATGTCATCTACAGTGGGAAACTCAAACTATACAGGCTCAAGGTTCATAAAAACACTAAAACAGAACTGAACATCTCTTCAGTGCTCTCTCCTCTGATTAAAGAATTGCGGCTCTGAAATATCCATGAATATATATTGCTTCAGAGCAAGTGCTGCTTTTATTTATTTATCTAATTTATTTATTTTCACTAGACACCATTAAAAGTATTACCATTTGAGATGGAGCATTTGGAATTCTAACAAACACGAGGCGATGTTTTGCGCTGTTAAATACAAGCTTGCCGAGACTGGAGGCTTACGTGCAATGGCCAATGATCCTTCCATTAAGGCTTGAATCTTTCAGCAGCCGGGAGGTCTAATGTCAGCGATGATGATGTTGCATTAAAAATGTAGAAATGTATCATTAGCATTCAGAGACAAGAGTAGCCGTGCTAATGCAATCACACTAATGCAAATCTTTAGATGGGGAAAAAGAAGTGGAGGATGCTAGCAGATGAGACTCATGGGATGATAAATTGACATGTGTGTAAATCTATATGCTGCGTGCGTGTGCGCGCGTGTGTGTGTGTGCGTGCGTGCGCGAGTGGATTTTTGGTGCGTATACTGAATGTGTGCTCACAGAGAGCAGAGAGGATGCATTTCACATTTTATCAGCCTGGCCTCTGTGTTCTCATTTAACAGCTGAGCACACCCGTGGCAGAGAGATAGAGGGGAGGATTTGCCTCCGGGTCGCAGAATGTGTCAGCGATGAATGGAGAGGACAGCACATACACCATCCTTCAGACCTGCTGGCACGGGATGACGTCGCCACAGCACAAACACACGCACGCACGCACGCACGCACGCACGCACGCACGCACGCACGCACGCACGCACGCACGCACGCACGCACACACTCACTTTTACTCCACTACATGTATTTGAAAATTAACCACTTCACCCCTACAGTATGCATTTCGGTCATTTGAAAATAGACGATCTACAAGCTCACAATGCGCCGCCATGTGACGGATTGTGAGGTTGTAGATCGATTTTTTCCCCCTAATTTTTATCCCAAGATTTTGTAACCCATTTTTTTCTACCCAGTGTCAATTGTCTAATGTAATCCTGGGCCCTACACTCCCTCTGCCAACCTGGGGAGAGCAACAGACTGACCTTGTGGTTCCTTCAATGCATGAGTCCATCAGTCCAAGCCCCTTCTTTTCTCCTGACAGGGGGGAGTTTCCATTCCCCTCTATTAGGCGCCCCGGCTGGACAGGGGAAGCAGTTTTAGAGACCAGGATTACTGCATGTTTTTTGTGGGGACACGGGGAGAACATTGGCTATTTTCAAAAGAACAGTTGAAAACTTGGAATGGGGCCTTCTGCACAGTGAGTACTTTTACTTTTGGTACTGTGGCGACTGATACACAACTCAGAAGCGAAAGTCAATATTGCCTATCCACAAAGGCATTTATTGATCATTAGTTCAGAACAGATATTAAACATTTCTCTCTTTCTTGGGGAGGGAGAGGGAGAACACTGGTACACACAATGGCACAACACTGAGGCCAGCAGGTGCTGTCCATCACTAGCACAGCAGTGATGGAGATAGAGCCAGTCATCGACCCGTGGAGAACAACACACTCCCACAGACATGGACACGCTGCAGATGACCAGCACCTGCTGATGCCGACCTCACAAAGAAAAACACTAAATAACCCAGTGAGACCAGATTCTTCAAACGTCTTCTAAATCCTGACAGTTTTCGGAAAAGCCTATGCTGTTCCAGAAGCAAAGATATGAGTTAAAACGTTTCCTGTGAAAGAATATATATATCAGAGATTTGCACACGTTTTCATGATGTTTATAGCAGATCTACAAGCTCGTAGCACGGCACTCTGTGTCATGCTGCAAGCTTGTAGATCTGCTAATTTTCAATAGTTTTTTGCTTTCATCTTTTTTTATTTCATATTTTTTATAGAGGGACAGACAGTAGGCTGACAGGAAATGGGGGAGAGAGATGGGGGAGTGACATGCAGTAAAGGCCGTCGGGATCGGGAGTCGAACCCGCGGCACACTGCCAGACTCGGGCTACCGGCCAAGGTGCCTAGACTGCTGAGCCACGGCCCAGGCCTAATTTTCAATAGTTTAAAATAATCATTAAAAGCTAAGATCACACAGACACAGATCACATTCCAGGTCTTAATGGGATAAAGGCTCTTTCCCAGCAAGCTGTTTGACTAACAGAAACGGAAGCATGTTAAATGCATTGTGTGCACTTTAACAATCCTTATTGTCAATTTCTCATGTCATCTTTATTGTGAGTATTGCTCACAAACCAAATTATCTACAAACAGTGCAATGATATGAAGGGGCATTGCTGCAAGTACAATATAGTGCTTGCATTTTGCAAACAGGCACAGGTATGATATACCCGAAAATGTTGAGTATCACTGTGTTCACTGTGTTAGCAGTGATTCTCAACCTTTTCAGCCCCCCCCCCCCTCCTCTTACTCTACAGTAAGAGTTGAGGCACTACATTTTGTTTGACTGGGTTCCACAAATAAATACTGTGAAAATAGCACATCTACAAGGTCATTTTATATTATATATATTATATATATATTATTTTTTATATATATATATATATATATATATATATATATATATATATATATATATATATTACTGCTGTGCCGTTAACGTGCTGCGTTAACGCGAGACTCTTATCGTGCGATAAAACAAATATCGCCGTTAATCTATTCTCAAAGTTGGGTCTGGGAGCTGGGTCTCACTCTGCACAGAGCCTCTGGGTCTGCAGCGGCCAGGAGGCGGGCCGTGTGTGTGCGTGTGTGTGTGTGCACGCGTGCGTGTGCGTGAGAGAGGAGGCGGTCCAGGCGGAGCACTGCGACTGCACGGAGACAGTGCACTCTGTGTAGTCTGTGAGAGGGACGGTAAACAGTCAGCAACACGTTAAATTTCTACTTCTACTAAAGAAAGAGGCAGTCCATATCCATAAATTCTGGGACATAAAATTGCGCAAAATACTGTTAAATATGACGGCAGCAGCCTGCTGCATCCTCCTAGCTGCTGTGTGCTAACCTAAATTATCATCCATGCATCACAACCACACTTTGACCAGGGTTGCCACATTTCGTGACTGTGAGAGGGAAACAAGCAACCAGGTCTATGAAAATGTTAACAGGCCAGATCAAGTCAGAAAATAAATCTAGAATATGCAACTATTGTGCTAACTGTCTTCATTGTCCAATGTTGTTTTAGAGCAGTGGTTCTCAAACATTTTCATGTCAAGGACCACCAATATTTTAAGAAACTTACAGATAAACAAGTCCAAAGTAGCTTATAACTAGAGCTGCACTCTGTCGAGTGCCTACGTGCTTGTTGCACACAAGTAGGCCATAAATGGCCTACTAGTGCGCAAGCAGCACTTGCAAGTACTGTATGTCGATCAGTGTCGGGTGGATTAAAGGAAATGCCTCTATTTTGCGTACTTTGCGTATGCCCCGTTTGATGCGTATGTATCATAGCAGCATATGATGTCAGGGTATAACTGGTACAACTAGCTCTCAATGATGACGTAATAAAGATGTGGATTAAAGGACCCAATGTCAGGGTGTAATTGGTTTTCGATGGTGACGTAATGACGATATGTTTTAGTGTCGGGAGGATTAAAGGTAATGCCCCTATGTATACATGTATGTAATCTGACACCACTGCCATATCAAGCACAGGTAGTCATTACGTCATACGCTGGCACGGCGCATACACATACGCATCGAAGCACTGGACGAAAACTATTACTTGCGCAAGTAATGACTAGACGTGGCAACACTGTGAACAGTTCTACAAACTCACAATATGAAATATAAAAGGTATTAATAGGCTAGTTGTATTGTTAATATCCATAATCTTGGTCTAAACCTGTTCTCAAGGACTTACTTCTGGTCATTATATTTAGGTAGCGCACACGTATTTTGAATGCCTTCGGCAGAGTTCAAATGAGCCATTTTAATCTAGATTAACTCCAGGATTGCAGTGAGATTAATCTAGATTAAAAAAATTAATCTATGCCCACCACTAATATATATATATATATATACACATATACTGTCACCCCTACAAAATCATATGTGGACCCACAGGTTTAAAAACACTGTGCACACACACACACACGCACGCACGCACGCACGAACACACAGAGCATGTCTTTGTGCTGTTGGGTGTGAATTCCAGCTGTCAGCTGCTGGAGGACCAAGGGAGTAGACATTTCATTGTGTCTGTCAGCCTAACAGTACCGTCGCTTTATCACTCTGTCCCTGTGTCTTTCTATCTCTGCATGTCTGGCGCTTGCGTTTGTGTATCTCTGTATTCGTCATGTCCCCTTGAGTGTGTGTCTCTCTTTCAGTGCCATTCTGTCACTGTATGTATGTGTCTCTCTCTCACCGTGTCTCACCAAGTCTCCAGCCAGCGTCACATTAGAGCTCGTTAAAGAGCTGCTTCACTTACAAAGTGCTGCAATATGTCATCCCTCCTGTTGTGCCACTGCTGAGGGGTGGTGTGTGTGTGTGTGTGTGTGTGTGTGTGTGTGTGTGTGTGTGTGTGTGTGTGTGTGTGTGTGTGTGTGTGTGTGTGACTGTGTGTGTGTGTGTGTGTGTGTGTGTGTGCGTGTGCGTGTGTGTGTGTGGGGGGGGGTTAGTGTATACGTGTATGTGAGCACACATGACTGTGTCCATACATCTGAGCAGGTGTGTCTGTGTGGCGGTGACATTTTATGGTATTGCTCTACATTCAGCTCGACTTTGATGCTGTGAGAGAGGAGAAGTGTGGATGAGACAAGCATTTTACAGCCAGAGAACTCAGAGACGAGAGAGATAGAGAGAGAGAGGTGCATTGTGGGATAGAGGAGACAGAAGGGAAGGGGCCTACAGTATATAAAAAGGATGAGTAAGGATGATGAGCTTACCATCATTACTTTTGTTGTTATTCTTTATGCATCCATTTATTGCTGTAGTTCTGAGTTATATGGTAGCATTCACTGACTTGCTTGCAGCAAAGCAAAATGTAATTGTCCCTGGGGGGGTATAAAGATCGACTGTACTCTACATTTTGGAGTTTGATGATGTTCTGATATCATGTTATAAAAACTCTGGGACTCGTTTAAAAGGAGCACATCCATCTGGAACCCAGCAGTCTGTTGAACATTCAGTACCATACTCAGGATGAAGTAGTCTGTCACTGACAGTGCTTGTCAAGGACAGATGACAGCGCAAACATTGACATCTTTTGTTATACATTGAAAACGTATTCACTGCACATCCGAGTCCCAGGAATGACTCCTTCATATAGGCATTTTAATGCACAGTGAACCGCTAGATACTAGTGAAAGGCACTGATATGATGTCCATGTCATCTTATCACCATAATTTCAAAGGGATCAGTGTTGCATGTACATGAATACCAAGAACTCTCCTTCTCATACCAAAGGAAACTGTATTGAGCCATCTTTGATTTGATCAAGGAATCATTTTCACCCGGTTATTTCATGGCTGGTTGTGTTTACAGTAGGTACTTTAGGTTATACCTCATTATTTCTCTGAACCAACCAAAAACCCAGGGAGAGGAACAGAGATACATTTTGGGCCAGGACAACTACTGTATGTGTGGTTGGCTTGGTATCTTTAAATAAAACCATGAAATTAATTCAATAATACTATGTCCAATACATTTGGACAGGGGTTACATTTATATCAGACATGATCAGTACGGCTGCTCCAAAGGGGTAAATATAAGATCATGATCGAGGAGAAATTGCATAACAAGTCATGGCATATCTTGACAATTTCATGGAAGAAGTAGGCTAGTAAACAAGTAAAAGTATCAATACCACAATGTACTCAGTATAGTAAAAGTTTGGTATTAAAAATGTACTTAAAAGTAAAAGTCAAAAAGTATTGTCATCAAACTGGTACTTAAAAGTACTAAAAATAAAAGTATTCATTGTGCATAATGTTCCATTGCAAGTTTTCAAAATGTATACAAGTATTTTTATTTGAAGCTCACAAAGGCTTGCATCACGACCCGTTGTGTGAGCTTATAGATCTGCTATTTTCAAAGTATATTATATGGCTGAAATGTTATAATCTATAGATATAAAGTAATTGTAGTGGAGTAAAAAGTACTTTTTATACTTTTAATATTTTGCCTTCGTGATGTAGTGAAGTAGAAGTAACACTCGGAAATACTCCACTAAAGTAAAAATATCTCAAAATTGTACTTAACCCATTTTGGGCGGGAACCCCTATTGGTGTTAGCATTATGTTATGCTTTAGCTATTGAAAAATAGCAGATCTACAAGCTATGAGCTTGTAGGTCTGCTATTTTTGAAAAATCGAAGAACGACTGACATAGAAACATAGCTTTTTCAGAAAACTGTCAGGATGTAGAAGACATTTTTAGAACTGATCTCAGGTCAAAATGGGTTAAGTACAGTACGTGTACTCACTTTGCACTGGCGGGGGTAAACACTCTGCAATCTGTCTAGTTATTGCTTTCACTGCCAACAACCAGTCACATTTCTAGCATCTCCAGCAGTGGGACAACCAAATTAAATGATTCACTGAATTGATTTGGCAGCCTGGCCCTCATACCAGGTCTTTGAGCAACAACCAGTCATGTGTAAAAGTATTTTCAACAGCTCTAACAGTTACTATGAAATCTAATTAAATTAATACCTGGGGAGATTGTTCTGCAGTAGTTAGATTTGAGAGTCTAATGCAAAGGGCAGGACTCGGGTTTACTGATATTGAATGGAAACATTTTGCACACAGCAGTCTGTCTTAGCTCACAGCCACAGGTTTATTTTGATGCATAAGTGACAAATAACACATTCCCACTTGTCTAATAACTATTTAACAAATCACATATCTAAAATGTGAACATTCATTTTAAAAAGTAGTCTAGTAGCCAGCCCACAGAGCCCCATTGTGAGCCCGGACATGTTGAGTACACCAATGTTTTATGTTAGAAAATTTTATTATGGATCCCCAGCATGTAGAAACTGCCGGATGCTAACTTGCATATGTTGAGCAATTTCCATAATTGGCATAATATGTGACCATACCAATTACATGATGAAATTTTGAATATTTTGCCTTCTATAGGTTGTTAATGGTATGGTCACATATTATGCCAATTATGAAAATTGCTCAACATATGCAAGTTAGCATCCGGCAGTTTCTACATGCTGGGGACCCATACTAAACATTTCTAACATAAAACGTTGGTGTACTCAACATGTCCGGGCTCACTTTTTGGCTACTAGGCTAAAGGGTATCTTGCCAACATGTTGCTCTTTATTAAGTTGATGTTTCGGTCTTTAGACTTTGATCAGAGCGGACAATTGTCCGTCCTGACCTGTCTGTAGTATTGTACGTACTACGTCCGGATAGTTTCCCACAGTACATTCCCTACATTCATCTTGTGTAGGATTTAAGATAATTTACTCAAGAAAAGTTGACCAACACATCCACCATCAACCTGGATGGAGTCTAACTACAGTATGTGGTCATTGGCCACTGTGCCCAATCTTTAGCTATAGAATGTTACTACAAGGTGTGCAGTTTGTGAATGAAACCACACTAATCACAATGCATTGTTCAGTTGACCAATGCTGTTGTCAGTCAGTCAGTCAGTCAGTCAGTCAGTCAGTCAGTCACTGGGCACTGCTGTAAACTGACTGACTTGTGTTTTGTGACCTCATCCATCTGACAGCCATAAAAGGTTTTGTTAACTTCACACACGTGCGCATACCACACTCATGCTCTGTGCGTGTGTGTACAATGTGCATGCCTACATGAATGTGTTTGCATGTTTTGTGTGTCTGCTGTGAGCGCCACCGGCCCACCGCCCTGCAGTGTGATGGACCCTGGCTTGAGCCCCACACCGATGGCACAGCAACACCATGGAGAGCTGTGCTTGCCTGGGGCACTTCAGCACCAATGTAAACTGCATTTGCAGACAGGGGTACAAGTGGAGCGCACTGGCGAGAGGCCACCCTGTGAAGGACAGATGAATTGGCTTTTAATGACGACTCTGGAGACGCACTAAAATGGTCTCTCTTCCAGGCAGAGACTGATGTATTTTTCATGGTGTTTCCTTTTCAGAGGCCCCGGCCTTCTGCCCAGGGAGAACACAGCGCATCATGCAGGAATTGCGCATCAACGCAGGCGAAACAAGGGAGATGCAACTTCTACTCTGGAAAAGTGGACTTAAACTAATGTGACATCAGTGACATTGCATGTTTGGGAGGCTCCTGCGCCCTGCATAACCTCACAGCAATCCCTTTTTTTAACTCTTGATCTTGCTATAAATTCAAGTTGACTGGCTGGATGTGTTTTTAATGCGAGTTAGCTTCAAAGTGATCTAATGATTACATGGTTGGAGAGGTGGGCTTCCAACTTACTTAGGCCTACATACATAACGTCTAATTAGGTTTATTTCCCTATACCACATAGATTGCATTTTATTTTCATTTTTTCCAGTGTTTTTTATTTTATTTTATTTGTGAGGATGCATTTAACCAAAGCCTAATAATTACAGAATAGGGCTACTCAAACTCTCCAGTATAAGCTCCAGTGGATGCAAAGGTATATGCTGCTAGGGTAAGGCAATTGCACACAAATAGCATTCTAATACTGTAATAACAAATTAAACGTAATCCATTAATCTTACTTTTGATAAACATTAGTCATGAGTCTATTTAAGTCTATCTACTGAGCTGGTGTGCAAGTGCGTGTGCGTGTGTGCGTGTGCGTGTGCGCGCCTATGTGTACGTGTGCAGGGGAAGGGGCCTCATGTTGGTGTTAGCCAAAGTACAATAATTTAGCTATTATGTTCTTCTTACCAAGCGCTGTCACAGACAAAGATTAATGACATAAAAAAATACAAATAAGTTCTGAGCCAACACTTCATTACACCCTCTTGTGCACAAAACCCAGCAACGGAAAATAATGATGGAAATAATGGCTAGGTTCTGTCTCCTTAACCACACAGAAAGCCCATCAACATAGCATTGCCACTCCACTTAAAAAGAAAAAACTCCAGTAATAATACAACAATTTCACCGCCTTGACTGCTTCAAAAAGCTCTAAAAATAGCTAATATTCGTCCCTGTGTGAATAAGAAGAAAACTCTCTTTTAAGGGGCTGTTCTGGGAGGCATGCTCTTATAGAATGCATGGAGAACAAAAGAGAGCCATGACGAGCAATCAGAGACCCCCAGCAGCTGTGGGCCTGCTGGGACCCGAACCCCACGGCGACGAGGGAGTGTGGGAAGAATGCTTAGGACACAGAATTTTCCGGTAGCTTCTCCCAGATTCATGGCAATGAGTATGAGACAGTGAAGGAAGATTCTTAGGGAAAAGGGACATTTAGCCTTTTCTCCCCTTTTTTGGGGGGGTGGATAGGCCTAGTAATGTTTATGCAGGGTATAAATGGCATCCCATGAGATGGTGAGACACAGTATGCCAATTATTTCTTGGGAAAACACGCACGCACGCACGCGCGCGCGCACACACACACACACACACACACACACACACACACACACACACACACACACACACACACACACACACACACACACACACACACACACACACACACACACACACACACACACACACACACACACACACACACACACACACACACACACACACACACACACACACAGAGGGGGAGAGGGGGGAGAGAGAGAGCATAGTAGCAGTAGTGTTTTTTATTATTTAGATCGCAGCTACTAAATAGTATGTAGTCTATACTTTTTTCTAAATTGAAGGTAATTCATGTGATTTATGGAGTAGAGAGCACAGTGAATATGATCCTAGTTCATCTATCTTGGAGTGTGACTAATTCCACCCATTAATTTGAGTGCAATGAGAAAACAGTAAAGCATCAGTGCTGGGCGGACGAGGGAGGAAATGTTCTCAAACCATCGTAATTAGATTGGAGACTGCAGGAAGCGGCAGCAATGGAGGGGGGTTATGGGAAATAACATGCAGTCAAAATGGTTCAATTAGCTTGTCAGTTTATGTCTTAAATCGGAATACATTTTTCATCATATGCATAGATTATAGCTCTTTAATGTCCCTCAAGACGCGCTGCAATAAGGAGGCAATGTTGCAGCATTGACGGGGATTCCTTTGCTCTGGAAATGTTTAGAGATGGGAGTCTTACTCAATGGCTGATATACGATGCTGGGGTCTAATAAGAGCATGGCTTCCATGTGGATCGTGGACGTCATGTGGTCGTGGGTGGCCTATGATGATATCAGTCATCTATGATGTCAGAATTATGACGTCATTATTACGACATCATAATCCTATTCAGTGGTTTTTTAACCGGTGGTCCCCGCCACTGGTGGTCCTTCAGGGGGTTCCAGGTGGTCCCCAGCTAAATGATGGAGAGTTGGTAAACAAATGGATCCTTATAGATCTTTAACTCTTGAGAGCGTAAAATGAAAGCAAATGGACCCATAACTCAAGAGTTAAATTCTTAACATCTGCATTACTTAATTTACAAGTATGTAAAATATTTTGCATTTTGATCGCCTGTTATCTCTCCTACAGTACCAACATCAATATACAGCATGGAATTGTGGACAAAATCTTATATGCAACGATAACAAAATCCTTTAGTTTTGGGTCTGAGGGGATAAATCTCATCAAATGGTGGTCCGTGGCTGAAATGCTGAATACATAATGGTCCTTGATATGAAAAAGGTTGAAAACCATTGTCCAATATAATTATCCTATATTAAAATTGTCTAGTGGGAGGGCAGGCGGACCTCTGGCAATACTCTGACTCTGACATATAAGGAGTTCCCAATGCAGCAACACCCAAATATGGAATGTGTTGTCTAACATCCAATGTGTCGTCATGGCAATAGCCGCAAACAAATCATTCAGCTCCATATACAATACGGGCATAAAAGGGACAAGGACGGACAGATACAGAGATCCGGTCGTCCAGAGCCTTATATGCCCAGATATGGTCATGTGCATAAATTGGGACTTCAAACTTGGCCTCGAGGGAGTTCGGTGACCGCTGTCGAGTTCGGATATCCAGTTGTCCAGACCCGCTGATCCAATCAATATGCCCATATATGGGCATTCCAATATGGGCATAAAGTATACTGATGATGTCAGGGGTCTTTTCAAATATGTAACGACATGCCCAAAATAGTTTTGAAGTGATTAATGGATGTATGGTTGCAGAAAGAAAACAAGGAAATATGAATCAAAGTCTGCATTTTGAGGTTGAATGCAAAAGCTATACCGTAGGGTGGTGGTATATTGCCACGCTGACCCATGGAACCCCTGCAAAGAGTGCATTAATGTACTGTATTTTAAAAGAGTTTCTCTCATATTTCTGAACAACTCTGATCCTATCCCCGGATTAACTGTGCAAGTGCATAAACTATGCATTACTGTTACATTTCAAAGGCCCAAGTTGCTGCCCACGGACTGCCTGTATGATAACTGAGGTGCAGAATCTACTTGTAATAGTTACAATGAACACACAAGCACCTTCATTTGACTCTAATGCTACAGCTATAGCATGCGTCTATGCTTCATTAAGCACGTGGATAATTAGTGTAATTCCAAAGAGAAAATAATAATAGAGAGTAGAGACCATGGGCAGCAAACAGGGGTTCTTGCAAACCTCCTCGTTGGCATGCTTCCGCTGTTGATTAGAAACAGAACTTCTCTGCAAGGAGGTTGCAGACTGAACACTTTTGACTATATGGGAATTGAACTCCAAAACATGGATGGACCTATTATGGTAGCACACAATGAATGTCCTTTTCACATGGTTTATTACCTCTGACGAGACAAGGGACGCGTTTCGGCCTGGCCAAAACGCATGGTTTATTACCTCTGACGAGACAAGGGACGCGTTTCGGCCTGGCCAAAACGTTACCTCTGACGAGACAAGGGACGCGTTTCGGCCTGGCCAAAACGCTACCTCTGACGAGACAAGGGACGCGTTTCGGCCTGGCCAAAACGCTACCTCTGACGAGACAAGGGACGCGTTTCGGCCTGGCCAAAACGCTACCTCTGACGAGACAAGGGACGCGTTTCGGCCTGGCCAAAACGTTGTCTCGTCAGAGGTAATAAACCGTAATAGACCACGTGAAAAGGACATTAATTGCATGCTGGCATCTCCTTTCAATTTCGTAAGAATATACTCTTCTAACTTGGAGTGTTGCTGGTTGTCTGCTTCTGCAGTCTTTTTTCCATATATGGTAGGCCTATTTTTATGTATTTATTGTATATGAA
The DNA here is from genome assembly GCF_951216825.1 of Electrona antarctica. Classification (NCBI taxonomy): domain Eukaryota; kingdom Metazoa; phylum Chordata; class Actinopteri; order Myctophiformes; family Myctophidae; genus Electrona; species Electrona antarctica. The sequence continues at coordinate 21,975,377 of NC_136806.1, read as the reverse complement.
TTCCGGAAATCAGCGGAATGGCACTTCCGGGAAAATTTGCTATTGAAAGAACTTACAGTAGCTTCCCTCCAGCATCCAAACGGTAAGTTAAAGTGTCAAACCATTTCAAACACCATTTGGGTCTCCAGGTCTACTCTGATCCCAGAGATATTTTGATGGGTTTCTCTCTTGGCAGTTGTATTTTCTAAACACAACTAGCCTTAGGCTTCACTCTTGAAAACAAGCATCCCCCTTTCTGACCTTAAACCTGCAATATTTACCAAGAATGCATTCCGTTTGCCACAATATGAAAGTAATCTCAATCCAAATGTCACGGCCAGCTGGGAGAGGGGAGGTTTTAAATGAAAGAAACGGTTCTTGGCCCCACGGCAAATGTTTGTTTGTCACGTCGAGGACAGGAGTGAGGGAAAAAGGAAATGTGACGCGTGTCACCTTTAATGAAATGATGCTTTTCATTATCTTGCTGTCCAAGAGGAAAGTATCCCCGTTATTGCACTACCATGAATATATTTTGCAAGAAAAAAGGTGTTTTCCCAAAGCGGAGAGGAAATATCGGTGTAGTGCAAGATGAGCAACTGTAAAACAGGTCTAGAACAGTTCTATACAATACCAGCCCATTCTACGATTATTAACAATGCTGCTCAGACAATACCTTTTCCTATTTCGGTCAGTGTTCGGAAACACACTCAAAAATACTTAAAAGTAGCCTTTTATACTAATTTCCAGTCATTGTATATTTTTATTCTGGGACTCCAGAGCAGATTTGCATGACTCATGGTTATTTCAACCCACGCACTATTGCCATACTGTATGTCAAATCGACCGGCTTCATTCGGAATCGTGTGCTTGAGATATGTTGTACAGTTTAATTGATATTAATTTATTTGTGCATTAAATGACCCAATTGACATGAATGGGAAAATGCGAAAACTCACATTCAAGTATTTTGTTCTCGGAAACCATAAGCGCTATAGTTACAAAACTTGGAGGGGAGGTTCATAATAATTACGAAAATTAATTAACATATAAACATCGGTCAGCGTCATGGTGGCGCTATAACAGCCCAATTTACACCCTCAAATCAAATTTAATTTTTCCCTGGATTCCTTGGGTAATAAGCCCATTTCCGTTAGGATAGATTTTCCGCCATTTTGAATTTTCTCCAAAACACACTTTTTTCTCCTCCTACAGATTTTGTCAGAATCTCACATAAATCGATACACATGATCTCCGGACCTATCCGATTTAAACACCACAGGCAGAATTTTGATAGTCCGTATCAGTCGGCCGTAATCGTCATCCGACGTTAGTGGGAGGGGCCTAATTAAAAAAAAATGCCACAAATCATGAACGGAATGTCCAATCCATCCCAAATTTGAATCATATGTCGCGGGTGACTTAATCAACACAGAGACAAAAGCAATTCTATTTTTATCCATAGGGGGCGCCGCAAATGCAAAAATGCATGATCACAGGGGTGACGTGACAATTAGTGGGAGGGGCCTATATTAGCGATTTCGGCAAAACTTTGCAAATTTTCAAGAATTGCATTTCTAGTTGGTTATACTGTTTCAGCTGCTCCTCCTTTAAGCTTCTGTTTAAAACGAGCCACATTAGTCTCTTAGTAACCCCCCTCCCTAAGAGCACACATTCTTCCGATTCGGCAACTTCCAGAAGCCTTGTACACAGAGGTTCTGTGCAAGAGAGCACAGCCCCATGAGAACCATGTACTGTAGATTCAACATACAGTACATGCAGCATCTCTTCTCTAAGGTTTACTTGATGTGCCACTTTGTTTTCTCCTCAATGAAAACAAGATAATGCCTTTTCTTCATTCATCTATTTGAGACATACTGTACAACAGTAGTCAATTACAATATTAATCTACCTGTTGGACCCTAGCGTGCCTATGCTGGTGTGAACACTCGACAAATAGGGTTAGATTTGGTGTAGAGGGAAATTGTACAGGATTTAGTATGAAGCCGTGGGTGACCACAGTATACAGTAAGTAAACAGTAAAGTATAAGGTTCAAGTGGTTAACCTTTCCCCACATGCAGCTGTGTTGCAGACTTGAATTTGTTCACCAAGAAGTTCCAAAGCAGTTCTGACGTAGTGGCTCACCTTCAAGATCCATCATGGACTCAAGGATTCAAGCAGGCTCTTAAGCTACCTCCACATTGCGCAGACGGTCGGCTGTCGGCCAGTCGGTTGCCGATGTCGGGAGCATGTTGTAGTGATGAGGGGGGTAAATTACTTTACCACTGTAGAGTGGACTTCTAGTCTGCTCGTCCTGTTTCAGGGCTGACTACTGGTGTAGTGTGTGAACTAGATACCATGTTCTCAATATCAACTCTCAATACCAATCAATCAACTCCAGTCTCCAAATCAACTCCAAAGCAAGACTATCGAAAATTATGCTATCTTTGTTTGTTTTGGTGTGAAGCGCCGTGTTGCCAGATTCTGTGAGTGACACAAGCGACCAGGTCTATGAAAACAAATCCAAAAGAAGCAACCAGTTGGCCTGGGCCGTGGCTCAGCGGTCCAGGCACCTTGGCTGGTAATCCAGTCTGGCAGTGTGCCGCGGGTTTGACTCCCGATCCCGACGGCCTTTACTGCATGTCACCCCCATCTCTTTCCTGTCAGCCTCCATAAAAAATGTAAAATAACGGCGAAAGCCACAAAAAAACATATATATAAAAAAAAGAAGCAACCAGTTTCACTACTTGAGCCCTATTACATCAGCTATTAATCATGAAAGCAAGCCCAAACTAGAAAAAGTGCCCTTCTGGGCACAGGTCTCCACCAGGAGGATAGGAGTGTGTGTGATGTTTGGCAAAATGTTTAGGAGTAATATAAACATGTTTTTTTTGTTTGTTTGTTTCTTGCAACAGTTTTCTTCATTTTGTTGAGGAAATGCAGAGCCAGATCACTCATAGCATCTCTGAGGATAGAATTCTGGATGAGCAGGACATGTGCAGCATTTTGTACAAAACGGGCTACTCCTGAAAACTTTGGAAGGCAATCTTAGCTAATCAGTGTAGAATCTGAGAAATCCAACAGACTCGTCTTGATCACATGACTACAGAGATCATGTGTACCGATTTGCGTGAGATTTGGATGAAATCTGTGCGACTAACATAAACAATGTGTTTTGCAGAAATCGGCCTCATGGTGGCGCTATAACCGGCAGATGTGGAGGGATGCAGGGAAAATGTTTTTTTTTAGGGAGTGCACATACATAAGTTGTCCATGCAGTTATAGGTAAAAACAGGAATTGGCCTGTTATAGCGCCACCGTGAGGCTGATAAAATAGAAAAGCTGAAGAAAATAGTGGCATGTCGTCCTCGGCCTAGTGGAAATGTGCGTGTATAATTTAATGGAAATTGGACACTGTGTTTGTGATTTGTGGAATTTTGTTCGAAACGTACCAATCATGTGAGCTTTGGAAGCCAATCTTAGCCAATCAGGATGGAAGATGGGAAATTGTGCAGATCTGTGTTGATCACATGACTATGGAGATAGTGTATACCGAATTGTGTGATGTATGGATACAATGTGTACGAGTTATCTACAGAAATGTGTTTTGCCTAAATCGGCCTCATGGTGGCGCTATAACAGGCCGTTGAGGAATATTTGGGACAGAGGTTTGTCGTTGGCATCCAGGGAGTGTGTGTGCAAAGTTTGGCATGGATCGGGCCAACGGTGCCGGAGATTAGCTGATAACGGACGGACGGAAGGACGGAAGGAAGGACACACACACACACACACACACGGACGGAGTGCAAAACATACTTGGAAGGAAGGACACACACACACACACACACACACGGACGGAGTGCAAAACATACTCTCTCCCCATGCCTTCGGCCTGGTGGAGACAATAAGCAACTACACTTCAGAAATAATCCCAAACTATAAAGCAACGAGCAAAGAATATTAAGCTATGTTACAGGACAACTAGCCCAAAGTCGCTTATAAATAAGCAGACCTGGCAACACTGCAAACCAGCGCTTTCTGCAATTTGCATGGTGGAAAATAACCTTCGTCAGCAGACTGTCTTTGTGCAGATAAAAAATGCTAGTCTGTTGCAATATGAGAGTTTTAAGTAGTCTTTGACTAGTCTGGACAAGTTTCCTCAGTCTGGAGTCACCATCAGATTAAATGGCATGAACCAAATGACAGAATAAATGATGGTCACATAGATAGAGTGTAAAGAAAACGATACAGAGCTTCAAATAACCTAATATTGTGTATTAAAGCCAATGGACTGTGCAAAAATGTTTACCATAATCAATATGGACGTTTATAATTACACACTTTCCTTCAGATCTCCAGCACAATTACACACTTGACTCGGATCTCCAGCCCCCTCATCTAAGTCACGCCATCCCCCCCTACGGACCATTCATTATACGAATACGGTAGAGATTGATCCCATGAGGGGAATTCAGCCGCAATGGCTGAATCAGTCATAAAAACACAGATAATAAAAACGGCAGATAAGAAAAATAGCATGCAGCCATGATAAAAAAGATATGTACAGAAAAAAAGGGCAAGGGCATAAAAAGTGAGAGGAAAAAAGAATGTTGGCATCATTGTACAGCTTCATGGCTACCAACACGAAGGACTGACCCAGTACGTCGGTCCTCCATGGTGGGAGGGTGAATTTGCATATGCCACTGGTACTCAGTGGTCTCACTGTTCCTTCTGGTATAGTAGGGGTGGGAGAGTTTACGCGACAGCCCACTTCTTCCTTGTTCTCACCTCACCACCTTCACACTAGCCTGGAACTCACCTATGCTTTCTATGGCATAGGCAGCTCCCGGCAGGATCCGCCGGAAGAAACTGTGCGCAGCTGCTGGACATGAGACTAATTACTTAGAGCGACAGAGAGAGAGAGGAGTGTGTGTGTGTACGGGTGTGCGTGTGTGCGTCAATTTAACAAAGGTGCAGACGATCAGAAATCAGCAGAGAGTGATCGACGTTTGCGCTACTCTATGCCAATTTGAAGTGGACTCGGACCCAGACTTTTTTTTCTCCCTGGAAATAAAAACGTCTGGGTTTCCGAGGCTACCTTCACACCATCCTGTTTAGCACCATTTACGACGCGTATATCTATTTTGCGTCCGAGCACAGACATGGTAACGCCCCGCCTGCCTCTGATTGGCCTACCGACACTGCCCGTCTTGACTGTCCACTGAGGTGGATATAGCTATGGTGGATAGTCTGATGCGAGGTTACTCCGTGGTGGAAAATAATACAAGTACGGTATGATACAAGAGAACTGTAAGTTTTATTTTTGTAGAAGAGGCAAACTAATATTCTTTATGCCGTTTGCTTTGATGGAATAATTGATTGAACATGTACGCCGTAATATGATTTGATGTGTTCAGAATAAAGTGTTTGTGTTGATTATTGTGTAATTTATTTGTACGTGTAAACTTGAAACATTATTGTACTGTAAAAAGGTCTATTTTCCCTTGATCTTTATCTTTTTTAGTATAGGCCTAATAGTATTAGTTTACTATAATTAGATTAATACACGATAATCAACACTAACACTTTAGTCTGAACACACCCAAATCAAATCATATTACGGCGTACATGTTGAATCAATTATTCAATCAAAGCAAACGGCATAAACAATATTAGTTTGCCTCTTTTACAAAAATAAAACGTACAAGTTACAAGGCTGCATTCTGTCGCGCGTGCCAAGCTGTCATTCTCTTGTATTATTTCACACCACGGAGTAACCTCGCATCTCAGAGGACAGTCAAGACGGGCAGTGTCGGTAGGCCAATCAGAGGCAGGCGAGGCGTTACCATGTCTATGCTCGGAAGCAAAATAGATATAAGAGTTTACGACATCGCCTTCCATCTTCGTGAGCTTGTTCAGTCTATTATTGGTCCTTATTGATGTAACCATCCAATGTAACAGCCCAGCAAGCAACTGCAGAGACGGGGATACTGGCCAAAAACACTGATAGAACATCTGCGGCGCCCCTGTTGCACATGCCAAACGAGTCTCCTTGGGAAGAACACACAAGTATCAACGCAATGGCAGTTCCACATAGAACGGTAAAAATCCACATAGCAGGTCCGTCCTAACCTGACTCCGAGAGATTGCGACAGTATTGAGCTCACAAGTTCCCTTCTCCTACCTTGATCTGGTCTCTCTCAAGCAGAAACGATGAACCGGAAGCAGCGGGACAAAAATCGCATATCTTTTGAGTTGTAGTCTTGTTAGCTTGTGTTTACATTTGCGCTGTGGCACAGCTACAATACGTCACCAGTCTTGCGTTGATCCGTCCTCTAGCGGCCGCATACGGCCACATATGGCTCCGATCAGATTTTGTTCGGGGTACATCGTCTCTGCCCGAGAGAGACCAGATGGGAGCAGGAGGAGGAACTCACTGCTGCCACCAGCTGGTGGAGTCAGGTTAGGTCCGTCCACAGGGAAAGTAAAGTCTGCAAACAGAGGAACAGCTTTGACTACTACTAATATTGTACAGCTCCTGGAGGGCGGGAAGCTCACCTCATAATTTGCTCGACACGTCCTACTGTGGCACTACATGAATCCTAGCATCCCTTATCAAATTGTGTTAAGTTGTGAGCTTCTAGTTCTTCTATTTTCAGAGAAGATATTTGATGTGAGGAACAAAATGAGTGGGCCTGGTAGATCCCTGAGGGACTCTGGTCAACAAAGAATATGTGGTTAAATATAATATAGTTGCACTCTCACAACCGCCCTCTCACAACCGCCCTCTCACAACGCCCCCCCCCCCCCCCACACACACACACACACACACACACACACACACACGCACACACAATAAAACTTCTGGCAGTAAATGAACTACAGACTGAAACTATTCTTAATTTATGGCAGTAAATGAGTTAAGTATTTAATAGCTTTATTACATAATTGTATGGTTTTTCAGTGAGTGGCAATGACATGGGAAGTGGGAGGTTCCAGGTTCCCAGGATTAGTGTCGAAGTGTACTTGAGCAAGACACTGAACCCCTAACTGCTCCCGGGGAGACTGGTGCATTGCATGGTTTCCTCTGCCGCGAATGGGTGATGAAATGCACATTAAAGCACTTTGGATAAAGGCTTATGATTTTTCAGTATGAGAACTAGATGGGTCAGCGCCCACCCATGGCTGTAGCGCCATCCCTGATTAACTTCCATTTCGATGTACGCATCTATTTGAGTATAGTTTAATGTTCATAATGCTATTGATTCATACGTGTTTTCATTTTTCAAGGGTAATAAGTGTCATTTTAACAGTTGTCTCACTTCAAACAATACCCCCTGTGATGATTCAATATTAAACAGCCCCACAGAGACTGACTCAGAATTAAACAGCTCCTATGCGGAGGATTCAGTATCAAAAGGAGTTTTAAACAAATCACTTCATCCTCACACTAACTTTGGAGTTGGAAGGAGTTTTATGATGGAGGCTATTTAGCCTAATCCCCTGGAGGTTGCTTTGGTACACTCACACACATGCATGCACAGCGTGTGCACGCAGGCACGCAAGGCATGCACGCACGCGCGCGCAAACGCGCAGAGGTAATCCCTGAGCTCACAGCTGAGCTCTCTGCCTAATCGTGGACACAGCCTTGGTGTCCACACCATCACGGCTGGCTGAATCATATTGGGTCAGGCAGCAAGAGCAAATAACCATTTAAAAGACTCAACCTGCTTGTCCTGTTCAGCCATGGCTTGGAAAAAGACTTGTGGGTTCGTGTCTCAGAGTATGTGTAAAAATGGCATCACAATGTGACCAAACAATTCCGTTTTATTTACCAGCAGCAGCAGGGAGTGTTGATGTTAAAAGACCAATCTCTCACGCTGGTATGGTTTGACTCGTTCTGTATCCCCCCTACCCTCGTTCTGTATCCCCCCTACCCAGTGGGGTAGGTCTCCCGTGGAAAGAAAAGTCTGCATGGGATGCAGTCCGTGGGTGGTTTGATAGAGTTCTAATAGCGAAACACGAAAGCGTAGGGGTTTTTCCCATCCATTTCACCTGTGACAATAGCAAATCATTCTTGTGTTCACACCACTGATATCTGCCACGCCACAACGACTGGCAAGGATCGGCCTAACATTGGAGCACACTTGACTAAGCTCAAGCAGGATGACATTTCTGAGGGCAGAAACTATTGGATTGGGGGGAGTGGCAGGCGGCCTCAGGGGAGGATGCTGGAGAAGGGGACAGAATGTAGGGAAATGTCATGCTGAGCCCCGTGAGTTGGGAATCTGGGGCTGGTTGTTTGGGCATGGAAAGCTTGGGGAACTTAGTGGGACGTTGTGAGGCCGCACAGGGGCTCACAGGGAGGAGGAGAAGCAAAGGATCACGGATCTCAGAGGAGATGGCAGGTGTGCAGAGGACTCCGTTAGCATTGACCCTGTATGCATATGACCCTGTATGCTGATCACTAGGGGTGCACCGATGTATCGGCCGACAATCGGTAGTGGCCGATATTTGCCTTGTTAACTGAACAGCACATCTGTAAAAAACTTGACTTTCACCGATGGCAGTGGCCGATGGTCTGCTCTGCAGCCAAATCTGGTAATACACCCGTGTACGGAGATGTATAGAGCGGCTGCATGTCGCTCAGTGCAGTGGTATTCCTCCCCCCCCCTCCCCTCCCCCCTCCCCTCACAGGCTCACACACAGGCAGCGGGCACCGTTTCAACTCAAGACAGGACAGACTTTATTTATTTTTCTTTAGTTTTCAAACTATAATCCACAAGTTAGTGACAGTGTGAGTGCTATAGTGAATATATAGGCCTACCCTTGCGCAGCGCGAGGTAATTGACGCCAGTCTTTAATTGTGTGATTAACAGATTATATATATAAAAATCATTTTGGGCCAAATAAATACAATACTGTGCGTTGGGGGGTGCGTCAGCTCGGTCAACGTCAAAGTCCTCCACAATCCACATCCCCAAAAATCCCCAAAGTGGTATATATTCTGTGAAATGTTTATTGTCATCCCGTGTATCTATAGTGTTCTGTGTTGCGTCCACATGCAGCGTGTTGTGAGCTTACTATTTTGAGTCTTTTCGGTGAGCACTCACCATGAATCCAAGCAGAGGTCCTCACAAGTATAGGTAACCACCGCCACCACAGTCCTTAGCGAAATGGCCCGTTGCGCAAAAAGTTGAGATCTAACTTGTGCTATAATCAGCCAAATCTCAAAAGATTGGCATAATTCCAAATGGTCTGTAGGCTACTCAATGAAATTTATATTTTCAATGTTTCATGGGTGTATAAGGCATAGAGCCAGAGAAAGGAGAAAGATGGTAGGGTAAGCACTAATAAGCCCTGTTAGCCATGCAGCCTATGTTTCATGAGCTGTGGTGGCTTGTTAGGCCTGCACTCTCTCAATTAGGGATTTTCCCAGCGGTTAATTTCACTGATGTGTACAACCTTTATTCAAATAGTTGCAAATGTATTAATTAAAAAATTGAGCACATTTTTTATCTATAAGGCCAAACCTCATTTGAAAGAATATATTCAGAGTATATGACAGCCTTTTAAAATCTATATAATATTAGAATTTTACACAGCTGTGATACCAGTCTGTTTGAACGAATCTGGGTCAAATCAATTAAGCAGCAGTAACTGCCTATAAGCTCCCCTATTCTCAATATTAAATCAAAAAGACAAAATACTTTGCCTGCTATGTATGTTTATCATACCATTAATTTTGCACTAAAAAACATGCTTGACAGGAACTGTAACCAAATAATGGCCCGGTGCAGACCGGTGCAAAAATAAATAACGGCCTAGGCTACTGCAAATAGCAGCCTATACTGTAGTTCCTTATAAACGACGGGGTCCAAATCGATTTTGCATATTAACAGCCCGGGCTACCATTTGGAAAAATACGGTATACAAACATCGGCATCTGACATCGGTATCGGCCAAGAATTTCCACATCGGTGCACCCCTACTGATCACCATAATATGATGTTACAACATAGTACTGCAAGAACATTCTACATTATCCTACTAGATGCAGTTAAAACATTTTAAAACTAGTATCCTTTTAACACACCAGTGGTGAGTAATCCCTATGAAATGACAGGAGGCAATAACCGTACTACTGCATTATTTTTAGACAAGTTTACAGACAAATTACAGTTTTGATAGGTGAATGATTAGACTTTTTTTTTTCTTCCAGGACATACAAATGTCTGGGTTTCCGAGACTAGTGAATGATAGACACGTTTTTGAAGATTCAACTATTGTTTACCAAAATCTGGTCCGGTCAAGTGTGCGGCTGTGGAATAACCATTTATTTGCACTGGGTCAAATCGGAATAGAAGATGGTGGATTCTGGCAGAGTTGTGAATTCATGCAGTGATGTGAATGCAGGCCCCAGTGAGTGCAAAATATATGGGACATAAATAAACATGCCATGCATGGTAACTTGAGCCCTGAGTTTGACGGCCCCTATGCTACAAATTCCTCTAATTACAAGTTGAGAACAATCTAAACTAGAAAAAGTGCCCCTCGGGGCACAGGTCTCCACCAGGGCAGGTCAGGTTGTGGCCTCCTGGTGGCGCTATAATAGGCCAATGTGGAAAGGGTGCCATTTCTTCTCACGCCTTGGATGGCAATTGGATGATTTGAGGCATTTTGTTCCAAAAATGTGTTTTGCAAAAATCCACCTGTTGGTGGCGCTATAACAGGCCTAATGTGAAAAGGGTGGTATATATTCCTCAGCCTAGTAGGAACGTCTGTGAAAGATTTCACGTAAATTGCATGCTGTGTTCATGATTTGAGGTTTTTTGTTCAAAACGGGCCAATCCTGTAAACTTTGAAAGCCAATGTTAGCCAATCAGCATGGACTATGAAATATCGGACAGATCTGTCTCAAGCACATGACTATAGAGTTACTGTGTAACGATTTGCAGGATTCTTGGACAAAATATGGAGGAGTAATATCAAAAAATGTGTTTTACAAAAGTTAGCCTCCTGGTGGCGCTATAACAGGCCGTTGTGGAAAATTTGGGGCAGAGGTTCATCGTTGGCATCTAGGGAGTGTGCAAAGTTTGGCATCGACCGGGTTAACAGTGCCGGAGATTAGCTGTACACGCACGCACGCACGCACACGCACACGCACACGGCACACGCACACGCACACACACACACACACACACAGGGTGCAAAACATACTTTCTCCCCATGCCTTCGGTCTGGTGGAGAGAAATGAGAAATGCCCCCAACATTTGGATGAAGGAAAGACCAAGCCACCCGCAGACATGATCAAGCCTTGACAAGCTGTAAATTGTGCAATTTGAGAGCCATTCAAGAAGTAGCAATTTAAATGACAAGACTTTTCTTTTCTCCTCCCCCTCTCTCCCAATTTTGGCTTAAATCCAAGACTCAGGATCATGGGGCAAAAAGAAAGTGACATTTTATAACTGAAATGGCACAGTCCTCAAAACTTCATTGCCCATCTGTCAGGTTGGAGAATATGCCATACATTGGTCAGTGCTTGTTCGCGTTGTCCTCGCCGCTAGTGGTAACACGAGGGTCTGCCATAGATGGGGAGAAGCTGACTTTACTGCAAATACCAGCTGCCAATCGTCAGCCACCTGACCTTTTCTGTTATTCTTATCCCTTTGAGTAAGTGTGGTTTCAAGGAGAGCCTCCTGCAGCCTGGCTGACAGGTGAAACACTATTCCTCAAAACACCAGTCCTAGTCTTCAAAGATTTAGTTGAATTAGAATAAAAGAGGGCCAAGATGAATGAGTTTGCAGCAGTGGTGGAAGAAGCGCGCACATTTTGTAATTAAGTAAAATGTAGCAAGACCACAATGTAGAAATACTCCCTTACTCTGTAAGTAAAAGTACCAGTATTTAAAATGTACTCAAGTAAAAGTATTGCCATCAAAATATACTTAAGTACAAATAATAAAAGTACTCATTATGCAGAAGGTGCCATTTCACAAGTTTTCAAATGTATAAAATCCTTTGAAAAGGATTAGCCAAAGTAGGCTACCGGTATATAGGTCCTATATGTAATATATGTAGGCTAATGTATGTTTTACAAAGTAACTAGTAAAGGTACAATATTCGTCTCTGAGATGTAATGCAGTATAAGTAAAAGTATTGAAAATACTGCAGTACAGTAATACTGCAGTAAAAGTAAATACATTTTTAGATAAATAAATATCTAAAAAATGTACTTAAAGGGGAAAACCACCCATTTTCAACATTTTACTATGTCATTAATATACCTTAGAGCTGTTGTGTGGACATAATAAAAAAGTCCCCCCATTTTGTATTTCCTAGAACTGTAATTATGAAAAAAATCATTAACATGGTGAAACACATCTTGATGACATCATCAAGATGTGTTTCACCATGTTAATGATTTTCTTTCAGACCTCTAGTTCTAGGAAACACAGAATGGGGGGACTTTTTTATTATTTCCACACAACAGCTCTAAGGTATATTAATGACATAGTAAAATGTTGAGTGGAATGCCCCTTTAAGTACAGTACTTGAGTACATGCACTTAGTTACTTTCTACCACTGGTTTACAGGAGGTAGCCAAAAAGGGGAAAATTCACTGAAGTTTAGCAAATCCAACATCTACTGTAGCTATACTGTACGTTTCTCAGTTGGCCAAAAATGTGTGTTGTTGTAGTTATCCTCGCCATGAAGAACACGCCAAGATGAACACACACACACACACACACACACACACACACACACACACACACACACACACACACACACACACACACACACACACACACACACACACACACACACACACACACACACACACACACACACACACACACACACACACACACACACAGAAAAGCAACCCCATTTTTTTAACTTGGTGTGGCCCATGGCGTTTCAGAAGAAGAATAATTTTAAATACTCACTCTTTCTCGCTTACTGTGGGTGCCGATACGATTCTTCTTCCACCCTCCATTCTCGGGCTCCTCAGTCTTCCTCTTGTTCTGGAGAAATAAAAGCGACTGTGACTAACGAAGGAAACTTTTCACCTGTGTCGAGGGCCTCCGCAGCACGAAGCTTATCAATCCCGAGCCAGTTCTGCCAGTTCTCAATGACAGACGGGGGAAAGCGGGAAGCGATGCTTCAACTCCCGTGTGACAGGCATGACTATGAACGGCCCAATGGACGCCAGCCATCATTTTCACCACCTCACCAAGTTTTTTTTTCTTTTTTGGTCCCCTTTGTCTTATTTTTTAGGCTTGCAACGAATGAGTCTTAACTAATTTGTTAGAAAAGTTAGCGTGTAGAGAGAGAAACTTCGTGAAGTGTGAAGGAACGGAAGAATTATTATACCGTTTCATTTCCCTTTCAGCTGTCAATCAAACTGGATCTGAAGGTGAGGGGGCGGGGGATGCTTCTTCCTCTACACAGTCTTTCTTTAGGTCTCTCCGCAACAGTACTTTTCAGCAGATCTAACCACCTCTCAGGGGAGTACAGCAAAACAAACAATGAAACTGGGCATAGATGGCCCTTGGCTCCTGTGCAGATGATGCAGAATCAACATTCATACACTAGGACTCCCTGTTCCGAAGATTTGGGAAATAGGTTTTTATTTTTATACCTGCCTCCAGATAATAACAGATAAAAAAATGCAGATGTAGCCTACTGTACAGACTGATTTCAGGTCAGCAAATACAAACTACCTGTATTATTGTTGCTAGGTGTGGATGTTACCAGAACATTATGTTCAATAGCACTGTATTCAGAACAAGACAGCGTGTGCTCAGATTTCATAATGGACATCACTGCTCCCCGGACCCATTTTCTCCCCAATTTAGTTGTTAGGCCAATTCATTCCTCCCAGCACATGTGCTGTCACTGCTGTTGTATCCTACTCACTTGCCAGTGAGGAGTACTGTAGAGCCTCCGTCCCGACCGTCCTACTGCTCCCGCCCAACACTCCCTGCCGACAGGTGCCGCCTCAGCCAATAGGAGTACGTGCAGAAATTTCATCCTCCCCGCCTGGCTTCCCTCCCCCGGACACGGGCCAATTGTGTTCATACAGACACTTGACATTGCTGTGGATTCGAACCCCCAATGGACACCATGCTGATGTTTCTTGTACGCTACTCATACAATACTGTCATGGCTGTGCTGCTACTACCTGTCGAGGAGATGCCACACTAGTCCCCACATGATCTACCCACTTGTCAATGTCATGTGTTACACCTGTACAGTGTAACTAACCTGTGTGTGTATAAGCCCTGTCTCTTGACAGTCTGTGTCTGCTTATCTGTTGATATACTTTAAGTAAGCCTGTTAACCCTGACATGTCATTCAATGGTCCCAATCTTTGTGGTGTATCATATCAATGTTCCCTGGCTGCGCTTCGGACCTGCTTAGAACGGCAAGATACATGTGAATACTGTACTGAACATCATGGGTTCTCGTTTTCGGCCGGGGACCCCCAGAAATGCTTTGGCCATGTCTCGCGACCCCCGCCCCCAATACAAATTGACCACTACAAACACCTTAATAATAGAGAAAATACATCATAAATAAATACTGAAACCAGATATACAGTAATCATTAAGGAACGTTTATGCATGTACTATGTCTGTACTATTTAACTCTTAACTCCTTTAGCGCCATCTAGTGTTAGCATGCGCACACCTAAGAAAGGCCACCCGTCTGCTCTCACTCTACGGAGCTTGTTTCCCTCCCGGGTTATTCAGGAAGGTGGGGGCCTTTGGTGGGGACGGAGGCTCTCCATATTAACCGGAGCAATGCTAAAAGGTAAACAGACGGACGGCGCTTTCATATATGGAGTATACGGTTGTCTACGAACATACGCGTAGATTATAGCACCAGTAGGTACCGTTAGCCCCCGAGGGGTCGCGACCCCCAGGTTGAGAACCCCTGCTGTACATGACTATCTCCACCCTAACATTATCATAGTTGAGAATGATGCCCAACATTTTAGAGATCGGATTGGCTACACCTGCTGTGAGACAAAGTGGACTCACCTCCCGATTCAGTTTCATGTTAACTATTTGTGACAGTGAAATATTGTCCCCCACGGAGGGAAAAGTTTGCAGATTATTAGTCTATGCACACTGAATTACATGTTATTTAGAAAGCCGTGTGGAGCTGTAATGTCTGTCACTGAAAACTGCTGTGTCCAAAGTGTTTGTTTTGTTCAAATTGGAGCTACCAATTCAAGGGGGACACTCCGGTGGGGGCAATTATCCACCATTATTCAATGAATGCAACACAATGCGACTTCATTTTTCACACAAGGCTAAACACAGTGAAATGAAATAAAAAAAGATTCCCGCCATTGTTCTAGGTTTACCTTGTTCCCATCTAATCATTGATCATTGTGTGGAAGACAGCATTACGCTTTTCAGTGTACAGCCTGCCGGAAATTAAAAAGAAAGGAAGCCTATTGATTGCTAAATTAGATTTCTTCATTGTATGCCGTGAACCAAAATGTATTGTCATAACAACAATATAAAAATGACTAATGTGCTGTTAGTGATGGCTGCATTGATGATAAACAATAGCGCTAAAGAACAATGGCTTTGGACAGGCAGTCTGGCGTTTTGATGAATAAAACTGTGTTGAGAGGCATGAAACAACATGCAGTGAAACTCTGTCAACGAAAATGTGATTATATTAACTTTTTGTGGAGAAATTATCAGTCAAAGTGCAATACTATAATTAACTAAATACTCGGAGGCCATATAAAGATTCCATTCTCACCCAGTGAAAAAAATAATAATTGTGGTATTATATTCAGCCTTAATTAACTGGCTAAGGCTCCTTACAAGTGTACACATTTAATCCCATTTCTAAATCCTATATAATTTAATGTGAAAGAAAATCAAATAAATAACGGGGCCTGGCTTCTCTATTTTTCCCTGTTAACCCATTCTGTTCGGGACCCCCTTTTGGTGTTTTAAACATTACGTTATAATTTAGCTATTGAAAAATAGCAGATCTACAAGCTCATAGCACGCCACCGAGTGGCGCGCTATGAACTTGTAGGTCTGCTATTTTTTTTAAATCGTTAAAATGTGCCTCAAATCTTTCAGAAAATTGTCATGATTTAGAAAACGTTTTTTTTTTATTTCGACGTCAGGCCTGAATGGGTTAAAGGTTTTGATATGGGTGATTAGGTGAGCGCAGCGTGAAGAAAACCATTAGGATTGCGCTGTGTCATCAGAGAAGCTCCAAGCCCTGGCTCTGCCACCATCACTACCACGCTCCCTAATCCACTCCTTAATTCAGCTGCAAGAGACGAATGGCCATTGATTGATTCTTATTCCGTTAAGGAGATGGGAGGCTGATAAATTGCAAGGTAATGAGCCCCAATTATCAAGGATGATAAGCTCAATTAAGGAGCAAAAAAATGTCCCAGTGTCCGCAATGAGAAAGCTCCCAATGCTCCCAACTGGGTTTTAAAAAACGTCATGACAGGAGGCACCCGCGGTTTATAATGAAATACTGTATGTATAAAACTCTCTACTCTCTGTTAAAACTTCAGAATGATTGTCATTTTATGTTTGTTTTTTTATACCTGCAAATAAAAATTAAGTTAAAAAAAAAAAAAAACTTCAGAATGATATCTGGGAGCTACAGTATCTCTAAGCATTTCCGACGCTTACAAAATATATTTTTTTCAATAAGAAGTTTCATCTCTTCATTTGGTTTAATTAATTCCTATCTGCAGACATGATGGTGAGCTGTTTTTAGAAAAAAATAAAACTATCAGCATGTGATCCACGTCTTGTTTCCACTTGAGGTTTGCGGTGAGAGCTTTTATTTACCCCATCATCATATCACATTCATTGATGCTGCTCCTGTAGATGGTTGTTGACAGTCTGTGTGCGCTGCGGAAATGTGCCAGGCATAGCATGAAAGAGTAGGGAGTTTGACGCTATGGCTTGAGTGGGATTAAACATGCCATTTTGCCTTTTCACTACGAAACACCAACCAATGGTTGAGTTCTGTGTGCTCTTTTGACGCTGCTTCCGAGCAATTTACCTCTTTGCATTTGACAAATAGGACAACCTGAGGGATTAGAGCTAGCTCAAAGGGTAGTAGGACCATGTACTTTTTTATTTTCCCCTAAAATTCAAACCTCAGGAAACTCATGTGATAAATGGGAATGTGGAAATAAGTAAGTAGGTCGGAGGAGAGGCTTGTCGGAATCAGCCAGATTGCGGGAGTCTATACCCCTGTTTCACAATGCACTGACCCCTGGGAGATGGAGTGCTGAGGTGGAGCGCAATACCTACCATCAACTCCCAGTATTTACCGGATCGAACCCATGACCTTGTGGAAATAAGCGTCTTTAAAATCCCTGTGATGCACCATCCAAAGCAGGGTCATACTTGAACTTGTACACCCTTAGATAGCGATTGAGAGCAAAACAAATATCCTGAAATAATAGGGTTGGGTGGTATTTCTCTCATCTTATCGTCCCTTTGAGAATCAAGGAGTTATGATCGGTTATGATCATGTGACTTTATACAGCCAATTAGAATTGTATGGGCTGCAATCACCAGTAGTGTATTATGGACAGACACAACTTTAATATCAAACTTGATTAGTTTCAACGTACCGTTTAGTGTGAAACCCTGAGAACCTGCACACAGCTCCTGCAACTGGCAGAACAGTGAAAGTGATACAGGAGTGCTACAGTTGGGTGCCACCGATATTGTCCCTTATCATTTGACCCATTTAGGCCTGACCTCAAAATTAAAAAATATCCTTGTAAATCCTCCAGTTTTCTGAAATAAATATTTTCACGATTTTTCAAAAATAGCAGACCTACAAGCTCGTA
Organism: Electrona antarctica; assembly: GCF_951216825.1. Classification (NCBI taxonomy): domain Eukaryota; kingdom Metazoa; phylum Chordata; class Actinopteri; order Myctophiformes; family Myctophidae; genus Electrona; species Electrona antarctica. The sequence continues at coordinate 21,957,526 of NC_136806.1, read as the reverse complement.
GCGCGCCACTCGGTGGCGCGCTATGAGCTTGTAGATCTGCTATTTTTCAATAGCTAAATTATAACATAATGTTTAAAACACCAAAAGGGGTTTTGCGCAGATCACGCAAACCTCAGCAAAAAGAAAAGGACAATATCGATGGCCTCCAACTGTATGTGATTTTTTGCATGTATTGTTGCATGCATTGTTGTTTGTTGTTACCTTTGGGGCTTTTTTATAGATATATTTAGATTTTAGTTGCTGATGATTTTATTTTGACATTGCTTACTTTGAACATGTTTGAAATACATTCATTCATTTGAAATTCATTCATTCAAAGTCCCTGACGATTATAACTAGAATAACACTTTCATGCAATATTAAAGACAATTCAAAAGGGCTGTCACATACTGTTGTTTCATCTTCTCTCTGTCCAGTATCGTTTTGAGGTTTCTAATGTTTATCTTTATTTATTTTTGTTCTTTTTACTTTCATAACATTCCAGGTGTTATCCAGTAATAGATAAAACATCTGGTTCACTGTGAGGCACAGCCCATACTAGTCAAGAATCAATACACCAAGTTTAATTGGCAGAACCAACTGTTTGTTAGTGGCTTCCATTCCGGGTGGATTTAGTTGAAACTTAGTTTTATATGAGGGTGTGTGTTCAGAATAGGTTTGATTGTGCTGGGTTGTCCTGCATTGTGCTACTATTACTAATAGGCAAAAAACACTCATCTGTAAAAAGAAAAGTGGATGAAAAAGAGAAACACACATTTTCCTATTGATACCAATACAGTAGGCTATATCAAATACTTTTTGTCTCCACCAGGCCGAAGGCATGGGGAGAGAGTATGTTTTGCACTCCGTCCGTGTGTGTGTGTGTGTGTGCGTCCGTCCGTCCTTCCGTCCGTCCTTCCTTCCTTCCGTCCGTCTGTTACCAGCTAATCTCCGGCACCGTTGGCCCGATCCATGCCAAACTTTGCACACACACTCCCTGGATGCCAACGACGAACCTCTGCCCCAAATATTCCTCAACGGCCTGTTATAGCGCCACCATGAGGCCGATTTAGGCAAAACACATTTCTGTAGATTACTCATACACATTTTATCCATACATCACACAATTCGGTATACACTATCTCCATAGTCATGTGATCAACACGGATCTGCACCATTTCCCATCTTCCTTCCTGATTGGCTAAGATTCGCTTCCAAAGCTCACATGATTGGTCCGTTTCGAACAAAATGCCACAAATCACAAACACAGTGTGCAATTTCCGTGAAATTATACACGCACATTTCCACTAGGCTGAGGACGACATGACACAATTTATTTTCCAAACCAGCCTCATGGTGGCGCTATAACAGGGCAATTCCTGTGGAGGGATCTGCATCCCTCCACATCTGCCGGTTATAGCGCCACCATGAGGCCGATTTCTGCAAAACACATGTTTATATTAGTCGCACAGATTTCATCCAAATCTCATGCAAATCGGTATACATGATCTCTGTAGTCATGTGATCAAGACGAGTCTGTTTGATTTCTCAAATTCTACACTGATTGGCTAAGATTGCCTTTCAAAGTCTTCAGGAGTGGCCCGTTTTGTACAAAATGCTGCACATGTCCTGCTCATCCAGAATTCTATCCTCAGAGATGCTATGAGTGATCTGACTCTGCATTTCCTCAACACAATGAAGATAATTGTTGCAAAAAACAAACAAACATGTTTATATCACTCCTAAACATTTTGCCAAACATCATACACACTCCTATCCTCCTGGTGGAGACCTGTGCCCAGAAGGGCACTTTTTCTAGTTAAACATGTTTCTAGGCCCTATAGGTGTACAAGATACAAATAAATGTCAAACACCATAACAAGTCTTGTTTTTTTTGGTCTGGTTTCTGTCATATTCTGTGATATTGTCTTTGGTTGGCCATTATTCTGAAATCAAAGTCAAATTTCCTGTGTTTAGAGGCCATGCCCACGTTCTGCACATCAGTATTAGTATCAGTATTTTAATATTAATACATCTGAAATCAAGGGCACGAGGCACAATATCCTGATCCTGAAAATGTCTGACATCTTGCTAATGGGAAAAAAGCATTTATAATCCTCAAGTAGAATTTTAATAACGCCCTAATGGGGAGAGCACAAATGGAAAAAAAGTTCATTTTTAAATACTGATATTTTCTCAAGGTTTTTTCCTTTCTCCAAATGAAAAATGTTTCATTAAAAGCAACAGACAAGAAAGGATTGCTTTGATTCTATCACCGTTATTAAACAAAAACAATCCTGTGTAGATGCAGGCACAGCATCCCTTAACAACACACACACACACACACACACACACACACACACACACACACACACACACACACACACACACACACACACACACACACACACACACACACACACACACACACACACACACACACACACACACACACACACACACACACACACACACACACAGGAACATTGTTATTCTGCTACTCTGCTACCAAAATGTGTAATACCCTGACACCATCCACAAAGGATTTGTAACACTGGTTTCTTTCAAAATTGGCAAGAAAAAAAACATCTGTCATGGGAGACCACAAGGAGAGGTAAATGTATTTTTTATTTTTTACGTATTTGTGGATGACATGTATTTACTTATGCTATTATGTTGATGAATTGAATACATAGGACCACAATGGAAACAAGTCCCCAGGACTTTGTGTTATCCTTTTAGCAGTAATGTCTAACTGTACCACGTGTCTTTTAGCAGTAATGTCTTACTGTACCACGTGTCTTTTAGCAGTAATGTCTTACTGTACCACGTGTCTTTTAGCAGTAATGTCTTACTGTACCACGTGTCTTTTAGCAGTAATGTCTAACTGTACCACGTGTCTTTTAGCAGTAATGTCTTACTGTACCACGTGTCTTTTAGCAGTAATGTCTTACTGTACCACGTGTCTTTTAGCAGTAATGTCTACTGTACCACGTGTCTTTTAGCAGTAATGTCTTACTGTACCACGTGTCTTTTAGCAGTAATGTCTTACTGTACCACGTGTCTTTTAGCAGTAATGTCTAACTGTACCACGTGTCTTTTAGCAGTAATGTCTTACTGTACCACGTGTCTTTTAGCAGTAATGTCTTACTGTACCACGTGTCTTTTAGCAGTAATGTCTAACTGTACCACGTGTCTTTTAGCAGTAATGTCTAACTGTACCACGTGTCTTTTAGCAGTAATGTCTTACTGTACCACGTGTCTTTTAGCAGTAATGTCTAACTGTACCACGTGTCTTTTAGCAGTAATGTCTAACTGTACCACGTGTCTTTTAGCAGTAATGTCTTACTGTACCACGTGTCTTTTAGCAGTAATGTCTACTGTACCATGTGTCTTTTAGCAGTAATGTCTAACTGTACCATGTGTCTTTTAGCAGTAATGTCTAACTGTACCACGTGTCTTTTAGCAGTAATGTCTAACTGTACCACGTGTCTTTTAGCAGTAATGTCTTACTGTACCACGTGTCTTTTAGCAGTAATGTCTAACTGTACCACGTGTCTTTTAGCAGTAATGTCTAACTGTACCACGTGTCTTTTAGCAGTAATGTCTACTGTACCACGTGTCTTTTAGCAGTAATGTCTACTGTACCATGTGTCTTTTAGCAGTAATGTCTAACTGTACCACGTGTCTTTTAGCAGTAATGTCTTACTGTACCACGTGTCTTTTAGCAGTAATGTCTTACTGTACCATGTGTCTTTTAGCAGTAATGTCTAACTGTACCACGTGTCTTTTAGCAGTAATGTCTTACTGTACCACGTGTCTTTTAGCAGTAATGTCTTACTGTACCAGGTGTCTTTTAGCAGTAATGTCTTACTGTACCACGTGTCTTTTAGCAGTAATGTCTAACTGTACCATGTGTCTTTTAGCAGTAATGTCTTACTGTACCACGTGTCTTTTAGCAGTAATGTCTTACTGTACCACGTGTCTTTTAGCAGTAATGTCTTACTGTACCAGGTGTCTTTTAGCAGTAATGTCTTACTGTACCACGTGTCTTTTAGCAGTAATGTCTTACTGTACCACGTGTCTTTTAGCAGTAATGTCTTACTGTACCACGTGTCTTTTAGCAGTAATGTCTAACTGTACCACGTGTCTTTTAGCAGTAATGTCTTACTGTACCACGTGTCTTTTAGCAGTAATGTCTAACTGTACCACGTGTCTTTTAGCAGTAATGTCTTACTGTACCACGTGTCTTTTAGCAGTAATGTCTAACTGTACCACGTGTCTTTTAGCAGTAATGTCTAACTGTACCACGTGTCTTTTAGCAGTAATGTCTTACTGTACCACGTGTCTTTTAGCAGTAATGTCTTACTGTACCACGTGTCTTTTAGCAGTAATGTCTTACTGTACCACGTGTCCTTTACATTTCTGACTAAAGGTCCTTTCAGATGGGCAGCGATTAACGCGTCTAGTAATTCATTTTCAATGAGAGGCCTGCATTTGTTTTGTACGCGCAGAGAAGTTGAGGGGCGACAACGCAAGTGTATTTACGTGGGCACGGTCCTGTGAAATTGCTCGTTTTGTGCACACGCCCGTGACCGATTGTGTTGAGCTTTTTGTTTACGCTTGCGTTGTCGCGCCCCTTATGAGCAGACCTGGAGCAGATCTGTCGTTGATCCAGGCGACAACGTCTGCGTCACACACTGCCCATCTGAAAGGACCTGAGTAAAGTATTCAATCAATCAAAAACACGCATGCACAATGACTTGACTATATAATTTATATACATGCTTCTCTCCTGTAAGCAATACATTTTGAGTCAAGATAATTTGCTGTTTAGCTGTTCCTCAATGTTCTGTTGGTGTTAATTGTGCTAATGTAGGCCTACTGTACATTTCACAATTACTTCTATGAATGCCATTCATTCAACATACACTGTACATAAGACAATAACTAGTAATACTGTACATGACATTGCCAAAACATGCAGTTTGCCCCAAAATATATTTCTTAATGTGTTACCTCATTTCTAGTGTCCATGCAGCCGTGGGACAATGGCTCTATCATGTAACAGGGGCTGCCATTGAGTTATGGCGACACTATTTTATGGTGCTCAGCACAGCGGGTGAGAGTGGTGGGTAGGAGAAAGCCTTACAGCGATACCTAGTTCTGGATGTATTTTAAGCCCCAAAAATATTACATTTCCTGTGTGTGTGAGATGGAAATCAGTATTCTAACCCAAAGCAAAAATATGATTAATTGCTCTCTGCCTGAGTTGCGGCGCGAGGGTAATAAGCTTCTCTTTTCAAGCTATTCTACTCTCTGTCTATGTGCAAATACGTTTCCTAATGTATGCACTACATTAGAATTATCCACAGAAATTTGAATTTAGGTAGCCCTATATAGTTACATGCATACTGTTAAGTACGACTCATTTCACATGTGGGTTAAATGAGACCAAAGAAAGAAAGAAAGAAAGAAAGAACGAATGAACATCGCGAACAAATAGCACCTCTGAAGGCTCCTATTTTTTCCTCTCTCCCTGTCTTTTCATTTTGTGCCTTAAGTTACAGTAGATTCCAAAGTAAAGGAAGACTGATAATTAGTCTTGCAAAACATTTCCTATTGAATGAGGCTATTTCCAAATTGAAGAGATTATGTGAATTTTGATGAGAAAGAGTAGGTAGTAGAAGTTAATCTCTGATTAACTTCATATCTCCAATCTTTTGCCACGGAAATAGATACAAACCTCATTGTTCTTCACATTGTGTAAAATGCATTGTGAATCTTTGAACACAATCCACCATCCGTATTTGACAATGCAGCTACAGTATACACTCTTAACTTTAACAATAAACTTCAACAATAAACTTTATTTATAGAGCACCTAAAAATGCAGTGAACATGGCTTTACAGAACAAATAAAAGAAAAGCTAAAACATAAAAATAAATAAGTGGACGGGTCTTCATTCCTGACATCCCTAACCTAATGCACTGACCTATACTGTATGTGTACAACTGCATTGTGTGCACATGCCGTATGTGTGTGTGCTGCACGACCATTTCCTGCCTTAAAGCTGTACTGTATGAACTGTACAGTATAGCACAGGGTGCATTGTGTAGGATGCGTAAACGTGTGGGTGTGCTGTACTATATGTGTATACTGTTAGGGCCGTGCCCGGACAGCATGAGAGCTCCTCCACACTTGAATGCACAGCGTTCGGGTCTTTTCGGCAGCTTATGAGCTCAGAGGGACTGGATATTGACTCCATCAGCGCTGGCAGAGCCCCCGCACATTGTTCTGAGTACCAGAGGATTATTCTCATATTTACGCGCGCGCACGCGCGCACACGCACACACGCACACACGCACACGCACACGCACACACACACACACACACACACACACACACACACACACACACACACACACACACACACACACACACACACACACAGACAGACCAAAATAACACACGCCATTCGGGAAGCTAACCACTCGGCAGATTGAACGATTACAGGTTCTGACACTGGCGGCTCTTCTGTCTCTCGCTCCACTCACACCTGCTCTCCAACATCAAAATGAACCCTCTGACTCACCTCCTTTTTAGCGCCAATACAGTACATTACTTGAATTATTGTTTCTTTTTACGTTTCAGGTTATAGCCCTTTCCTATTTCTTTGTTGCTGATAATAATTCGTAGAGGCTGTCTGGTGAAGACATGCGGTGTTGAAGGCTCTTAGTTGGAAGGTGGAAGGAAAAGATTGTTGTTGAGTGGATAAAAACATCATGCTCATTACTGAAAGAGACAGAATGAAAGAAAGAATTCAGACATTCAATGTCATACTTTTGTGGTGTGAAATACCAGCACTTACGCTCTGTGGATGCTATCAACAGCATTGCCAAAGGTACAATAAACTCACAAAACAACTCCATAGACTCAACATCAAAAGACTTGCGTTCAGTTCATTGTGAAGGAAAATTACAACACATTTTACACTTGTGCTTTGAAGGCTTTTAAGTTGGAAGGTGGAAGTTTTAATTATTTTCGGGACAAAGATTGTTGTTGAAAGCTTTAAATGAGAGCTTCCGCTATGAATCAATAAAACAAATCATGAAGCTCATTACTGAAAGAGACAGAATGAAAGAAATAATTCAGAATTCATGTCGTACTTTTGTGCCACGAAATACCAGCACTTACGCTCTGCGGATGTTATCAACATATCATCTCAAAGTTACAATGAACTCACAAAACAACTCCATAGACTCGACATCAAAAGAGTTCAGTTCAGTTCAATGTCAAGGAAAATTACAACATATACTCATTTTGCAGTCATGCTAAGATTTCCTTTGCAGACACAAGCTTTTGTCAGGTGCAACCTAGCCTCGGAAACCCAGACGTTTCCACTTCAATTTTTCTTTCACCTAACAAATATCACTATGTGATAATGTTTTGTTTCTAGATCATTTTATTTCAACTTGTCTGCTGCACATTGTCATGGCAGAGCATTCCATTCGATGCTACTGTACAGCCAAGGTTAAAATTATAGGAACAACAAGCCATGGGATTATGATAGGATATGCTGGTAAAATCACGAGTTTAGGAAGACAAGATAACGGCAGCCCCATCTAATGAATGTTGTACATTTCTAATGTATAGAGTCACAGACACTCATCCGAGGTGTATGTGTCCTCCAGACAATCAAAGAGTACAATTTTACAGTTTAGGCATTTAGCAGACGCCAGACGCTATTTATCCAGAGCGACTTACTTACTTACAAACATTAAAGTAGACCAAGAGTACAATTTAGGCATTTAGCAGCCACTCTATGATGGGCTTATACTCTTTATCCAGAGCGACGTACTTATTTACTTAGAGTGATTTGTGTGCTGCTCATCTTTATTGATTGGACTCACCGATGTTTGTGACAAGTTGATGACGCAAGATCAGGAGATAAGCATAAGTATGATACACCCATGGGATTGCAAGACACACCTGTTTGTTCTGCTTCACAACCTCCACTGACCCCAACCTCTCTAGTGACCCATGGGGGGCAGAAACAATCTGTGATGACTGACCACTCCAGAGCAGAGCCATGGCAGCCGCCAGCTCTGTCCTGAGACTATGCCCCCACCCTATTTTGAGTCATGTCCTCTCTCCTTCCTCTCACCTGCACTTAGTAGTCATACGTATAAGATCAGATCATAAATAGTTTTACCTCCAGTAGGTGTGTGGTTTTTACTAGTGAAATCGATAGGGCATAGCAGGCGGCAATTTCATGGTGCCACAGATTGAACGCCCATTCATTTTCCCCTAGAGATTTCCGAAAAGATTTGAAAACAGCAAAAGGTTGTATTAAGGCATAGCATAATATAACTAGAACTGCACTCTGCCTACTGTACCTAAGTTCTAAGTTGAAAGTACTATACTGTGGTCGGCTGGATTTTTTATGTATGTATGCCCTGGTAGGTATATATATTTATTACATGGCTTGGTTGAATGCTTGATTCTGATTGGTCAATCGCTTAATTCAGCGGTGAGTTATCTCATGATAATGACCGCTCCGCTGTATAATGACCGCTGCCTAATCAAACCCTCTGAGCACCACCAGCTGCGCGGCTGCGCCCGCTTGATTTACTGCCGTTTCCAACATAACAGCCATGTAAACACACACACTACTGACACACAATGTAATTTACAGCTAAACATTGCTCTTAAAAATGTTTTTGAAAACATTTGAGCGAGAAATAGACGAAGCAGCTGGACCCGAAAATGGATTCTATTTGATCAACTCACTTCCTTGTTTTCCGACAGTGCTTCAGCCCTGCAGCTGGGCAGACGCAGCCAGCGCGAAGTTATGGAATACTTTTTTTGTTGTGTTTTGGATCAATGGATTAATTTATGTTAGTTAGCCATGTAATAAGCGGGATAATATCTGGCTAGGTGGTCATTGTCGGGATATAATTCACCTTCAGGGAGTGTAACCACCTCGGCTTCGCCTCGGTGGTTAAACTCCCTGTCGGTGAATTATCTCCCGACAATGACCACCTAGCCAGATATTATCCCTTACATATTGATGGCGACGTAATTAAGATATGTTTCAATGTCGGGTTATAACTGGCTGTCGATGGTGACCTAATTAAGTTATGTTTCAGTGTCGGGTGAATTAAAGGTAATGGCTGTATTTCCCAAACGGATATGGTGTAAGACTTGTAGTGCCGCACATGCTCAGATGCCCCTCATAGGCTGCAAAAAAAAAATATATATATATATATAGAAAGAGAGAGAGAGAGAGAGAGAGAGAGAGAGAGAGAGAGAGAGGCATGAGGCCTCAGGCCTGAGGCCTCATGCCTCTCTCTACCATTGCGTGGCACATCTATGCACGAAATGTCTATGTTCACAGGCTTCTGTGTGCGGCCTTTGAGGGCATCTGAGCATGCGTTTGGGAAACCCAGCCATGTCTGTATGTATACATGTATGTAATCTGAAACCTATCTTTATTACGTCACCATCAAAAGCCAGTTATAACCCGGCATTGATACAATTACGTCACCATCAATACCTACCAAGCATACATGTGCATTCGTACCAGCACGTACCAGCACGACCACAATACTTGCATGCTCTGCTCAGGAAACACTACCCTTCCTCTCTGCCTGACCTACTTGTTGTTAACTAGTTGTACGAACGCTTGTTTTCTATTGTTGTATTGTTTATTGGATCTTGTTTAGTCGATACACTTAATTGTTTTAGCTCATGCTCATTTGATTTAGCTATTTTGTCGCATCTGGTTAAGGAAATAGGTAGCTGATATATTGCACTTTTACCTTAGCGCTAGGTATACTCTTGGTTGCTTGTTTTTGCAGAAAATGCACTAAAGACTTCTGGTGATTAGTAGTTTTTGTTCCCTACCTATGTTGAATACACTTATTGTAAGTCGCTTTGGATAAAAGCGTCTGCTAAATGACTGTAATGTAATGTAATGTAATGTAATTCTAATTATAATATATTTTTTAGAGACAGAATCAAATGTTTTAGGGTCATGGTTCACCAGGAGCCTGGATGGCTTGGTTCCAGGCTTAAAACAATTAATAAACATATTTTCTGAAATCTCTATGGGATGAATGAATGGGCTTTCGATCTGTGGCACCACAAAATGGCCACTGCTATGCCCTATACTTGTTGACTAGGGCTATATTAGATCCTGGAGTATTTCCTCTGCACCAAAATAGACAATCTACAAGCTCACAACGAGCCACGTTTTGACGCATTGTTAGCTTATAGATCTGCTATTTTTGCTGAATGTTTGCCCCCGAAATAGGGACGCAATATGGGTTCAAGTGATCAATACTGGCACCAGCAGGACTACATTCAGAAGAGGAAAATGGTAGGGAAGCCATTCCATAACATTGCTGCAGGAGGCAAGTTTCTCAGGCTAGGCTGTGACATCAGATGAACTGAGAAAGTGTAGAGAAGGAGCAGCGTATAATTGGAAAGAACTTTGGAGGCATCTAGGTCTTGATTCATTATTGGAGCAACCTTTGATGTGCTTCCATCAAACCGAAACCTCTGTCAATGGCTGGGTGAAGACCCACATGTTCTCTGTATTCACAAACAGACAGACTTATCTAGCCAGCATAGTATCGAATAGGCTAGTTAGTTTTGTTTCCCAGAGCAGACATACTTTTCATCAAGAGAAAGTGTTGACATCCACAACAGCAGTAATTGAGAGTAAGCAGAAGGAAACAAAATCTGTACCCGAGAAGAAATATGCATGAAGACAATGATAGGGAAGAAATTGTATTAGGTTGGCACGTGTGAATCTCGTTTGTGTCTGCCCGTCTTGACTGTCCTCCGAGACGCGAGGTTACTCCATGTAGATTGAGAAATAAATAATAGGCTACAAGAGAATTAATGCTTGGCTGTAACTTGTAAGTTTTATTTTTGTAGAAGAGGCAAACTAATATTGTTTTTGCCGTTTGCTTTGATTGAACACGTATGTTGTACTATGATTTGATTTGGGTGTGTTCTAAATAAAGTGTTAGTGTTGATTATCGTGTATTAATCTAATTATAGTAAACTAATACTATTACACTAAAAAGGATAAAGATGAAGGGAAAATAGACCTTTTTATAGACTAGTACAATAATGTTTCAAGTTTACACATACAAACAAATTACACAATAATTAACACAAACACTTTATTTTAGAACACACCCAAATCAAATCATATTATGGCGTACATGTTCAATCAATTATTCCATCAAAGCAAACGGCATAAACAATATTAGTTTGCCTCTTCTAGAAAGTTAGCGTTCTCTTGTGTCATACCATTCTACTTGTATTATTTCCCACCACGGAGTAACCTCGCATCAGACTATCCAGCATATCCACCTCAGTGGACAGTCAAGACGGGCAGTGTCGGTAGGCCAATCACAGGCAGGCGGGGCGTTACCATGCCTATGCTCGGACACAAATGGAATTCACGCGGTTGGCACAGGTTAGGGCAGATGGGGCGTGAAGCCCTGCCTTAGTCAGTAAAAACCTAAGATCTGAGCGGCGAGACTCATAATTCGGCAATACAGATAATAATACGCATAATCATATACCATCTTTGTACTAAACATTTAAAGTGTATCAGTTGTTTGATACAATTTGCATAATGGTTGTCGAGCCTACAGGGGCCTAATACAACAAAATATCTGCGAAGGGAAGTTCCCAGTTGATAAATCCAATGGGACAATCTTTCTCGCCCAGCCTTTTACATTGGAATTTAGGCTAGGCCTATAGGTTTTAAATTAGATTTTCACATACTGCATTTGCACAGTCTGCACACCCAATACTACTGTACTTACATAATTATAAAGAGTGATGTGAACACAGATGTGCTTATTTAATTCCTTTCTTGGGGGGAAAAAGTACCTGAATGCCTGTCACATTTTCTAATCGTTTCCATGTTGAAAAATACTGAATACATTTTCAAATATAAAAAAGCAGATATAGATAATCTACAAACCTCCTGATCAGCTATTTTCTCTATTTTTACTTTTTCTTTTAAAGTACAAGATTATAAAATTCTAGACCGGTGCCCGGCTGTAGTGCACCGAGTCAGTAACAATGGAAGTTGGAGATCCATGCCCCACCCGGCTATGCACTACCCGTTGTACCCGTGTCAGAGTACCCAGTCCACCCATCAGTCTGCGTCCCTTTTATGCCCATATATAGAGTTCTGTGTCAGGCATGCCCAAATATGGAGTGTTGTGATGTCAGAACAGGCCAGCTCCATATATGGAGCCTGAGCAGGGGCCCTGTCCAGAGACCCGGGCACTGCACTCCTGTGGGGGTGTGGAACGCGTGTATGCCAATTTGAAGTCGGTGGGGAGAACGGTTCTCGAGTTACGTGCATTACAGACGGCCCACAGACACACAGACAGACAAGACAGAGACATGGTGCATTTATACATATAGATGTCAATAATGTCTTTGTATATTTAAGTTATTTGTCATATCTGCCCTGTGCAGCTTTTGATTATGAAGCCTAAAAGCCAAACAGAAATATAATTTGTATTCATAATGTTCAGTGTCCAATGACAGAAACACAATGCAATCGTTAATCGCAATTATTTGAGCGCCGATCAATCGTCAAGTAAAATGTCATAATCGTGACTGCATTGGATGCAAAGGCAAACAGTTATTTGTTTGTTTTGTTTTTTTTCCTACTCAAGCATTCAAATCAGTATTCTGATCCACAAATCCTGGATCTGACGGTCCCAGGTAAATTGCCTGGACAGATGGGGGAGTTTATCCAGTACTCTGTGCAGCTCACCGCCAAGCATAATCTGGGACTTTGTCTTTGCACTGGTGAAACACTACACATCTAACAACAACTATATCAAATAACATCTGACAACCAGCCAACAGACACTGACACAGAAATTGGATGCGCAGCAGAAAGAAGGCATCCGAGGTCTCCTGAAGCAAGAGTCAGTACAGAAGATTTATAATGGACTGCATGGATACTGACACACGTAACAGATTAATTAATTGGTGTGTCAGATCAGAAAAGCAGAAATTTGAAAACAGGTCATTGTCAAGTCAGTGGTTCAAACAAGGAAATTACTCTGACATAGAGCATGACACAGTAGCATAGGCTACTATGCTAGACTGTAGAAACAAAATATATTTACTAAACCATGCTGACAGAAGGCAAACATTGGCCCGACATTCTATGGACAGCAATCTGAATTGAACTGGTCACTATTTTTGACCAGAAACACAGTGAACATAAAGCAAGAGGTTTGCCTCAGCACACGTGGAAGTGTTCCAACTGTAATTGTACTCTTTCTTGATTGTAATACCGTCCTTTTTTCTACTGACTGATTCTTTATGGTGCTTCTTTATGCCTGATGAAGGTCCGAGTGACCGAAACGTTGTATCAATATACACGTTTTGCAAGTGATGACAGTGTGCGGGACTCTAAGAACTCTAAGAAGAAAACACCTTTTAAAGTATATACACCTGACCCTCAGCAGTCAGCACCACACCATACCCTAACACCCCTACCCTCCCTCCCTCCCTCCCTCCCTCCCTCCCTCACTCACTTCTACTCTTGACCAAAGCGGTTTGGTTACCGAGTGAAGGGAAACAGCAGGCTAGCCACTTTCTTCATGCGTTGTGTATGAAAACGTAGGTAATTTTATATAGAAAAATGCATTGTGGTTACAAGCGATTGTCTGCATGCGTACAACTATTCTCATGCCACCGTCGCTCTCCTCTGTTCCTCTGCCTTATCTCCACTCTGCCAGGTTATTAGTTCCTTTGCCATTGCCATGGCAACAAAGCGCTGTGCCTGCCTTACTGCCATCCATTATGTCTCAGAACAGTTGGCCGGGAAGACAGAGAGAGAGAGAGAGAGAGAGAGAGAGAGAGAGAGAGAGAGAGAGAGAGAGAGAGAGAGAGAGAGAGAAGGGAAGAAGGGAAGAATACAGAGTACAGTGACAGAGAGGAACGGTACACAAAGTGGCAGAAATAAAATGAGAGTAGACAGCCTACAGACACTTTAGGAGAGCAGGATCAAAGGAGTGTGGTCACTACGGCGACGGGTGAGGATGAGACTTCAGTCTGAAGAGCCTCCGCAAGTTACTTTTTACTTGAGACCAGTGGAGATCATACAATGCATTTCAAAGTATTAACACATTAATGTGACATTATGTCACCATACCTTTAAATGAGGACTATAGTACAGTATATACTGTAGTATTATACTGTATAAGGTATAATAATATGTGCGTATATGGACATGTTTTCTGAAAAACCTATGTTCAGTGGTTCTTAAACTATTTCATGTCAAAGACCCCAAAATGTATATGTATTTGGCCACGGACCGTCAGACCCCCCATCTCAACATATTTTGTTCCAGGGACCCCCTTTAAAATATTCAAAGATTTGCACAAATTGTCATGATTTTTATTTTATTTTTTATAGCAGATCAACAACATCATAGCGTGGCACATGAGTTTGTATAATGTGCTATTTTTTAATAGCCAAAGTAAATAATAATAATAATTATTATTATTAATTAGTTAACGTGGTTCAAATCTAAAATGACACAGATGCTTTCCCGGTTTGCATAGGCTAAGATGCCAACAGGTGTGTGTGTGTGTGTGTATGTGTGTGTGTGAATATGCCAGACAGTGAGAAGAATTCCCTACTGTACTGAAAACACATTTAATTACATTATTTCTAATCAATAACACCTCTGCCCACATTACAACTACAGTAGGTTAATCAGGGAGGTATCACTGATAGGTCCTGCCCCTAATCAGCTCTGAGCTGCTCTTGCTCAGCTTGACTCATATACCGACAGCCTGTGAATGCTGACTGTTTGATGCAGGGCTTTCCCCATGTCCAAACACACACACTGATGATTTGGATGAAACCACAAACTTCTTCTTTTTTTCTTTTTTTTTGGGGGGGGGGCGCTAGCCCCTCCTATATACAGCTTTAATGTTTGTCTTTCAACGATGCTTGTTTAAACCCATTTAGACCTGACATCGAAATAAAATAAAAAGATTTGTGCCGCATTTTCACGATTTTTCAAAAATAGCAGATCTACAAGCTCGTAGCGCGCCACTCGGTGGCGCGCTACGAGCTTGTAGATCTGCTATTTTTCTACAGCTAAAGTATAACATAAGGCTTAGTTTTTTTTTTTTTTATATAAGATATTTTTTTGCGGCTTACGCCTTTTATTGGTTTTTTTGAAGGGACAGAGTAGGCTGACAGGAAACGGGAGAGAGATGGGGGAAGACATGCAGTAAAGGCCGTGTC
Organism: Electrona antarctica; assembly: GCF_951216825.1. Classification (NCBI taxonomy): domain Eukaryota; kingdom Metazoa; phylum Chordata; class Actinopteri; order Myctophiformes; family Myctophidae; genus Electrona; species Electrona antarctica. The sequence goes on along the minus strand of NC_136806.1, from coordinate 21,942,222 downwards.
GGGCTCGGGAGTCGAACCCGCGGCACACTGCGACTGGATTACCAGTCGGGTGCCCAGACGGTTACGCCACCGCCTGGGCCACATAAGGCTTAGTTAAAACACCAGAAGGGGTTTCCGCCCAGAATGGGTTAAGACGCCATAGACAATAAAGAGAAGTTTGTTTTGAGGACTAAAACAAACATTAGCACCCGTTGCTTAAACAAACATTATGTTGTAATTGATGTTGTAAGATGATAAGAGTGCCCCCTTCACATGGGTGTGATTTGTTTTTAAATACAGAAAGCTGTACTTTATGCAACATATCTCAGTGTTCCGCATTTATTCTGATTGTAATGATTTTGTGTGACATGCACTGTACTGTATGTGTGTACTCTATGTGCACAAGTAGCTAAAATAGCTACTTGATCCCTGCTACCTGAGACTGAGAAGGATGCCAGGATTGAATCAGCCTCTTAGAGTCCCCGAAATAAGATTTAGCAAAGTTCATGTCATGCCAGCAGAGACAAAAAAAGAGAATGTGTAAGGTGTCAGTTAAGCGAGGGGGAAAAAGTATCTGGAAAGCAGCGAAACCTACTTCGAATGAACCTCTGCCACTTAGGCCCAATTAGAATGCATATTTTAACCAGAGTTAAACCTGGTGAAAAATTCATGCTCCCTCCCTCTGCTCCCACACAGCCACAGTTCTGACCAGGGCCTATTTGATTAGCCTCTGGGGGGCGCCATGTTCCCATCTGCAAGACCTGTCTCTCATTTACAGAGGCTTGTCCACTCACTGCTGTGGAGTGGTATTGGTATTTCTGGTGGTTTTGGTGCATGTATTGGCTGTATTGGTGGTGGAGGATATCTCAGATACTTCTGTACTTGTCCTGTGCTGGCGAGTGGGATGGATGGATGGATGGATGGATGGATGGATGGATGGATGGATGGATGGACAGATGGACGGACGGATGGATGGATGGATGGATGGATGAGCAGGTAAGATGGACAGAAGAACTAAAGAGAAGTGAGAAGGGGGGAATTGAGGGAAGGAGGGAGGGATAGGGTTGTAACTTGTGGGTGAGACTGAGAGAACGAGTGAGGATATGGAGTTGAAAGAGCATAGCTAGTTGCTTGCTGTCCTAAACACATGAAAAAGACTTAATTTCATATTAACATCGTGTTGCGCTTGCATATGAAACGAGAGACGTTGACATTCTAGTCACTTTGTTGTTTGTTGTTGTTGTTTTAAGTTGTGAATACCAAAACATTTAATGCTGTTATTCTCCGAGGACAAGTGTTTCTGCTAGAGGATTTTAATGGCAGTGGAGTGGTGACGCTGATGACCTTGTGTACATAGAAGCCGCCTCTGCCGGTATAGCAGACATGCCACACAGCTTTGTGCTCAGACAAGGACAAAGTCATGAAAAATAAAAGACATTTTCAAGGTTCTCGATAGTTTGTTTTACAATCAAGCCTAACACCGCCTGCGTCAAACCTGTGTACTGCTGCTAACTGCATGTCTTGTCCTTCGATTCTTTTCCATGCTGGTAATAGTGATGTCTAAAAACAGTAGAGGCCTGTTTTACACTAAACTTTGCTGTGAAGTTTGAACAACTTTCTTTCTGTCTCTCTCTATACATACAGTATAGGCTATTCTAGAGGTTAAGGCCGCTACGAGGGCCTCACATCTAGAGTTAGGGCCGTTAAGTGGCCGTCACACCTACATCACATCGCATTACAATTAAGTTACTCACAAAGGTATAGCTATGTCAAGCCCAAAGTAACTCTCACATTGAAGCTACTTTGTATCTAATAGTAATATGGCTGAGGACACTGATTAAGCATACAACAGTGTAAAATCTGCAAATGGATGGAGATGATAAGAATTCTCTATTTAATGTGATGGTCAAACTGCTCTCAAAACTCATCTGTTGTGCTACTTAATGTTGATCATCTGAAAATAGTTCTGTAGCTTTTTTTTTCTTGGGGGGGGGGGGGGGGGGGGGATAATCTGAAACTAGTGAAGCTGTGCTGGGAAATGTATGGCTTATATATCTAAGCTACTGTCCAACATTGTGGTAACTAATCACCAAGCAAATCTGAACTGGGGAAGTTGCCACAAACAACCCAATTTAGGACAAGTCAGAACATGTTGTGTTCTGGAAATGACCGAGCCCTCTTCACACCAACACAAGGTGGTTTGCTCCAAGCGGCGAATGCAGGGCTTGCAGGCAGGAAGGCAGGGCGGCAGGCGTACAGGCTCCACACATGTGCTGGGCTGTTGGAGGGGCCATTTAATCATGTCACGGCGAGCAGTTGGTGCCACGCATGCAGCAGATGCCCCGCAATCCGCCTGCGATTAATCCACCCGGCGCCCTGGAGCTGCCAAGGAGAGCGAGCAGGGAGAGCATGAGCTGTGCTAAGCCTGAGACATCGCGGCAACAACGGGCGACAGGAACACACACAGGTGAGGTGAGCTGAAGGTGGGGCTGAACAGCCGGGAAGCCCTGCTTCGCCAGAGGGGATCTCTTTGCATATTCCCGCTGCTTGCCGTTTGCCAGCCTTCTGTTTTCCTCTGTTCCCTCTGTCATTTTTCCACAAGTTCTTATTCTCAACACTGCAGGCCTAAAAGCCTCGCCAGGTGAGAAGGAGTTTATCGACTACTTCCAAAGACGGAATCAGTGGGTGTTTGTGGCTAAGATTATCTACTTCCAAAGACGGAAGGAGTGAAGGTGAGCAGTTTGTTTGTTGTGCAGCATTTCCACGACACAAAAAGTATAACTATATATGAGTCTGTGTGGTATGTGCACTGAATGCATGCAAGCACATCTTTGTTTTTGATAATGGAAACCAATTAACAGGACAAAGTACTGTGTTAATTCTCAAACAGACATATTATTAGCGAGAACCTCTCAATTGATGTCAAGAGTGTCATGTTGCATGCCATTATTGTTGCGAAAAACAGATTTCTTCATCTAAGTATCTGATAAGTACGGATATTTATGCAGTTAGTGTTTCACTAACACTGACTGGCAGTCTTTGACAGGTACATACAATATTTTGTGTGTAGAATTATACACCACATTAATTCAGAGTTATATCATCCCAGAAAATGGTGTTTGTTGCTATAATGAGTCAATCATGTTTGCTCATTTTGCATACCGTAACAAGCTGCGTGTAGTTCAATGTATCAAAGGAAGTTTCCAGGCTCCTTTAATTTATCCCCATTTCTGTTTTCACAGAAACACAGTTAGAAGTGACAAAATCAGGAATGTATTAAAGTGAACAGCACACAATGCCATACTGTACAGTAGATGTGGAGCCAGGGTCAAAGTATTCAGCAAGCTGAATCAAATGCCACTAGATGGCACTGCAGGAAGGGTCAGAGATTGGTGGCTCAAAGCCATATCATTGATATCAAGATCTACATATCAGACCACTGTTTACAAATAATTAACATTTTATCCTGCTTGGACTATCATCATGGGAATAGGGCCTATCCAAGTAAGTTGTTGCTCAGAGAAAAGAATGCTAAATTGACGGCCACTCAATGTATTTTGGGAGAGTGGTTGAAAAGGATATATATATTTTTTTGTACCTAAACATTTTAGGGGTTTTAAATGGTATAGTTTGCAGAATAAAGAAAACAAATTGATCATGAACAGTGTGGCTCTACAGTAAATGTACAGATACAGCACAGCATAAAATAGGGACTCGGGAGACAGTGGATTGTCACACTCATAGAGGCTGGAGAGTGTGTGACTGGACTAGAGCACACCCCCAACACCTGAATGAAAACCACATAACACTTGCACACGGGTGTACACCTACACAGACAGACAAATAAAGATTCAAATGATTGATTTCACATACTGTATAAAACAACCACGGCAGTCATTTCCGTCATGTGTGCCCTTTAAAGACTCAATGACAAAACCCTTCCTTATTTGGACGTTAATCCTTGAAGTCCATTCGGTTTAGGATGAGTGCATCAAGGATCAATATTGAACTATACTGCCTATTCGTCTCTGCAGCCAGTGGCAGAGGCCTCTGTAGTTCACTGCAGCTGTGCACTTATTGTAATGGGGATGACAGCAAAAAATAATTCAGAAAAGTCACGAGAAACAGTGTTGTTTTTGCCAGCAAATTTCTATTTTAGTCTAGTCATAGTCTTTGGAATGAAACTTAATTTAGTTTTAGTCACATTTTAGTCACCTGGAATGTTTTAGTGTTAGTCTAGTTTTAGTCGACTATATACCATACGATTTTAGTCAGGCCTTGATGCCGTCGTAATGACTGATTTTACACGTGCTGAAAAAAGACAATCTGAAATGAAATGAAATGAAATCTATATTTACCCAGGGTATCTGGGCTAAGCTCAAGAACTTGTTTCCAGCCAGGCCCTGCTCATAGAACACATTTCATCGTAGTGGTTGATGCCTTGTTCAAGGGCATTTCAGCGGTGGTAATTTTAACGTGTCGGACGGCTGATTCGAACTGGGAACCTTCCGGTATCTAGACCGCGCCGCTATCCGTTCGGCCACCGCTGCCACCAAGCTCACAACGCGTCACAGCTTGTAGATCGGCTATTTTCAGCAGTAAAATGACGTATACTGGTTCTCTTGTCCACTAGTCCCTTCCTAACATTTTAGACAAAATTGTCAATATATTTAGTCTTAGTTTTAGTCATCATAGCTTAGTTTTCATTTAGTTTCCAATTAGTTTGTCAGTGAGAAAAGGTATAGTCGACAAACATTTGTTCCTCATAGTATTAGTCAACGAAATCAACACTGATGAGAAAGAGAGAGGCGGCTAGAGGAGTCAAAGACGGGGGATCTGTATTCACTCTCCATATGTATGAACACACAGACATGTGGGTGTGGATATAATTATGTTCATGCATTGTGTGTGGCAGGGCATTTGCAATCCGGGCTCCCAAACTATGGAACGCCCTACCTATTAGTTTAAGACTTGCAACATCTGTGTCATGTTTTAAATCCCTTCTAAAAACCCACCTTTACGTTAAGGCCTTCTCTTAATTTCCTTTTGCATACCTTATTCTATTTTTGTGTGTATGCTTTCATGTTGTGCTTGCTGTCATTCAATGTTATCTTGTTGTAGCTGTGACTACGTTGTTGTTGTTTTTTACCCTGTTATGTAAAGCACTTTGTGACTATGTCTTGAAATGTGCTATATAAATAAATACATTATCATTATCATTATCATTTTCATGTGTATATGTAGTTAGTGTGGCAGTTATGATTCCCAAACTGTCAAACGATCAATGAATTAAACCACACCAAACTATGCCTATAAGCCTTTTTAGAACATTGTTATTTACATTTTCCCAACAATATGTATTAAAAATCACACCTGTGTGAAGTGAGGGGCGCTCTTATCATTATACATCATCATATATCATCTCAACTGTATTTGTGTGATTGGTTAGCCGATTTGCTCGTCTACATATGACGTAATTTTTTCCTTCATTGTCAATGGCATTTAACACTTTCAGCGTCTCCTGCTGGCCATCTGAAATGGCCGCAGGGAGCCAGCTATAAACCCTATATAGGCGCCATTCTATTACCGTCAATACAGCCCAATACAACGAGTAGAGGCGCAAAAACCTTTTCGAACAGAAACCTACATGTCTCAGGTTTCACCACAAGTAGTAACATGGCTGGCGTGATGCGATCAGAAATCACTGTTTACATCTGAACGCCAGGCGGTTTGGACTAAAACAACAACTTTGGCGTATTTTTCGGAGAAAACAAGCCCCCCTCAGAAACAAAGAAACGACAATGAGTGGATCCTTATGGGAGGCGCGCGCATTGTTCCTCGCGATGGGAAGAACGTAGGTTGTCTAGTAGCCTGGGCAGCATGGAAGGTTAGTGTTGAGCTTCGGCTGCATGGTACTAATATAACCCTTATAACACGTCATCTGACGGGTTGCGAGGCGATCTGGCGTTCATCGTGTTAATGTTTGTGTTGCCACAAATGTATGTCATATTTGTTAAACTCACTTTGCCACTCACTTTATGCATGCACATACCCTCTATGTCTGTCACCAGAACCAAGGACATACAGGTGTTTTCGATTAATCTAACAAGGTTGAAATGGAGTTTGAAGTTACAAAGGGTTTGTATAGGAATGGGGCGGGGAAGCTAAACTGAATTATCAAATATCTAAGTACTGAATCGGGCAACTTAAAAACTGTCTGGGGTGTTCACATAAGCCTGAGTAGACAATAAAATGACCAAAGGTGTTTTTGAAAGTGAAATATCCCTTTAACACAGCAGCCGGCAGGCCTTAATCCATTGAGACCTGGAACGCATCCATGTCACGTTAGCGTTTAACCACATTAACCATTAACCCATTTTGGGGCGGGAACCCCTTTTGGTGTTTTAAACATTGTTATAATTTAGCTATTGAAAAATAGCAGATCTACAAGCTCATAGCGCGCCACCGAGTGGCGCGCTATGAACTTGTAGATCTGCTATTTTTGAAAAATCGTTAAAATGTGCCTCAAATCTTTCCGAAAATTGTCATGATTTAGAAAACTTTTTTTTTTAAATTTCGACGTCAGGCCTGAATGGGTTAAGTGGTCAGATGGGTGGGCCGCGTGCATTTTTAGAGCACGTTTATTTTAACGTATCAATCAATCAATTTATCGCTATGACAATGAAAACTCATATTTCAAGGCTTTAAAGAAAGAAATCACACCCGTGTGAAGTGAGGGGCGCTCTTATCATCATACATCAAAATACTAATATAATCTCATTCTGGCCAATCACAATTTGAGTCCTCACTTTTGTCTTCAATGTTTGTGTTTACACTCTAGTGTTTTTTTACACAAACTAGTCATAGGTGGTGGTAGCAAAACAATGTTTGTGTTTACACAAACCCTCAAAGCTGGACATTTATACATTTACTTATTTTATATTATAAATATCTTAGTGTTTTGTCAATTATTTGGGGTCCCACTTGCAACATCCTCACGTCCCACCAGTGTGCCCTGGGCCCGTCCCACAGAAACAGAAGTTTAATCTATCACCCTGGCTGTTCCTAAGCAAACACTGTCAGTCCCCCAAATCATCTCCATGCTTAATAGCAAACCCCCTTCAACTTACGTAGCGCTATGTTCGCCAGAGTTCCCCCTGCTTGGGTTCTTTATAAAGCACCCCTCCCCAGTAATTAGAGAGAGGGGAACACTATAAATCAATGCGCAAGTGGTTGTCTGGAAGCAACAGCACTTGAGGAGCATGGGACATTAATGCATTAAGCAGAGAAACAGACATTACATTGTAATCAATCCCGCTGAACAAATCAAGTTAACCAAAAAGGATCACGCATGCATCGTCCATAGTTTTTCATTCTGTCTGCTGATAAATCCACTTCCTGTATATTATAGCGGGTCAATGGCTTGCTCCGAGGTGTAAATGGCTGGCTGATCTTTGGCACTTAAGAGGAAGTATACTATACTCTATATTGAGTTTTCAGAAGGGTTATCCAATAACACCCTGTAAACCGGATTACAGCTATATCAATTTGCAGTTCAGCCTGCATGCCGCAGGGCTAGTAGGACGAACATGTGATAACACCTGGCGGTGGGCAACATCAGAGATCGCCTGATGAGTCGTGGAAGGGGTGTGTGTGTGTGTGTGTGTGTGTGTGTACATGCATGAGGGCAGGTGTTGGGATCATGCTAGGCTCCAATCTCCCCCACTTCCTCCTTTTGTTTGTCTCTCTTGCAGAGTGAGATAATAGAAAGTTCAGCAGGATGTTTCTTATCCGTGCACACACGACACACACACACACACGCGTGCTCGCTTGCCACGCACGCACGCACGCACGCACGCACGCACGCACGCACGCACGCACGCACGCACGCACGCACGCACGCACACACACACACACACACACACACACACACACACACACACACACACACACACACACACACACACACACACACACACACACACACACACACACACACACACACACACACACACACACACACACACACACACTCTTTTTTATCTGCATTTTGAACGTCATTAATTGCAATGTTGTTCTCAGGCTGTGTTCACAAAACACTTGATAAATAGCTGGCTTTTAGACACAAAGTGTCACAATATAATTTAATAATGTATTACCTTGATTTATGCGACAGGTTTAATTGATTTTAATTAATTTGCTAGCATGTGAACAAGCATTATTAGGGACACAAATTACACTGACAGAGATTTATAACTTAAATGGAGTGGCAGCCCTCATTATGTGAATTGATAATCTATCACATCTTTAAAATGCAATTATGCATTATTAGACTAATGGCAGAATACAATTCACTGCTCCAAGAGAAAAATACAATCATTATTAAATTGAAAATTAGACAATTCAGTAAAATTCAATTCAGCTTGCAAAGCTGGTGACTCTAAGGCAGTGGTTCTCAATCTTTTTTACACTGAGTACCACCTGAAAAAGTATTTGGCTCTCCAATTTCCACCAGTATTATATTCTTATAAGAATAAGAATAGATTTTTCACATTTGTCAGCCAAAGTCATGCTGTACAAGATGGTAACAAATAAAACAGGCACTTTAACTCATACAGTTCTCACACAATGAGACAATCCGTTGTGAACGCGGCCAAAAATCATGAACACAGCGTCCGATTGCCGTGAACATTTGCACGCACAAGATGCCTCCTTCGGCTCTGGGCATGTGTTTCTCGAAAGTAGGCAAGCTTTCCCGAGATTCCTTGTAAAGCATAGCGGAAGCATGAGTGACGAGTGCGTGCGTCACAGAAGGGGACGTTCGGTAGGCCAATCAGAGTCAATGTAATTGTTTGTTTTCTCATGCCAATAAAGCTCCCTTGGATGGAATTGATAAGTCCCAGAAAATACGTGCTGTGATTGGCCCGTAGTCACTTGAGTGGCAGCGCAAGTGACTACGCGCAGCGCAGTGTGCCTTCCACACTTCAGCTTGACTTACGCGGCTGTTGGGCAATATTACTTAGGAGAGTTATATGTTTACTTTACTTATTACTCCTTAGAAAAAGTAATAATATTACATTACTTATTACTTGGAATCAAGTGTAATATAGTTACATATTACTTTATATTACTTTTCCACCGGGCCCCTTCCAGTCGCAAAAGAACACAATTTGTTTAGCCAACTCCTTTTACAACTGAATCCAATTCATTGGAATAAGAAGTCTCCAATGATTTTTTCTGCTGCATATTCCACATTTGGAATTCAACATCAACAATCTGAACTGCACACACATGGCTGCAGCATCTCAAAACGGACTGTATATATTGTAGGTATTTTGATGGACCATGATGGATCTAAATGAGGCCGAGTCAACTATGCATGAGGGTTAACCTCTCGTCTACAACAATTCACCCATGCAGCGACGAGCCAATTCTTCAGATAGTCTCCATTTAATGTCCCGGATACTGAAATCAGTCTGTTTTGCCTGCATGGGGGGGGGGGGGGCGTTATCGACAAAGTGTTTTTTTGCACACACGCAAACCTTACAACGGACATTAATATACTTGGCATCTTTGACAGACAGGATGCAAAATAATACCGATACATTTCTCTGTCGTCATGGACTCATGGTCCGTCTTTCTGTCTCTTGTTTGGAAGTGAAGCGACTTCCGTTTGTGTCCGAGCATTGGCATGGTAACGCCCCGCCTGCCTGTGATTGGCCTACCGACACTGCCCGTCTTGACTGTCCTGTCAGGAACACTGAGGCGTTTTGGCGTGCATAGTGTTAAAGTAAGTAAAGTACTGAACACACAGTAGTTCTCTCCATTGAGCATAGACCATTTTTCTACTTAAATAAAGCGAAAATCTTTCTAGCATGAAGGCTGCTGTTTCAGCGCTCCACCTACATTGAGCGAATGTGATGGCACAACATCACTATCTGAAATCCCAGTTGAAGAGAAGTTTGTACGTGAAAACATGAACAGCGAACACACTGTAGTAATGAATGATGACAGGCCAAAAACCAGGATACACATACAGTAATTGTCATCAAAAACACTGAATGTTTTTGCTGTTAACAATACAACAACTCATTGTGTCAGGATAGCTCAGTAGGTAGAGTTCTTGCCTTTGGACCACAAGGTCATGGGTTCAAATGGGTTGTTAATCCCCTTTTAGAATTGCATAACAGTATACTGCATACTGTAATGCATGCAAACTAGACCCCTTTCAGAATTGCATAGCCTACTGTAACTGCATAATGCATATAGTGTAATGCTAGTGCTACTGCATGTAAACTATACAACACAGTTGCCATTGTCCTTTCATTTTATCTAGTTTAGATTAAGTTCACATGGTAATTGTGTTAAAGTGAACTAATTAATTTGTTAGTTACATTACATCAATGTTTCCCTACTGAGAGCTCAGACACTTCATTTGTCATTCAGCAGATCCAATGTTACAATCTAGGATACTATACTGTACCATACCATACTATACTGTACTGTACTGTAGGTTAAGACTGTTCACATGCCAAAACATGCAGCGCATTTACTATAGCTGCAACTGTGCAATACAAAACATGGCTTCAACCTCCTGGTAGCTGCTCAGTTTGGCCCAGTAGCATCCTGTCGATCGGCCAAATTATAAGCCAATGAAACTCATGCTGCTGAAGTTTCCTCTCATTCATTCTCCTCATAACCCCCTGGAGTGCTTCATCCCAGGACTTTGTCCATCAGCCACAGCCACAAAGCACAGGGCGTGGGCTGTGGGGGCGGCGCTGTGATCTGCCAGAAGCCCACTGGCCTCGGTGATGGGCCCCCATCTCCGGAGGGGTGAGATGGGGACACAGTGCCGACCCACTCCGTCTGTCAGAGCCCAGTGACGGATAGACACGGCACTGTGTTGCTGCTGTGCAGCACACTGCATGGCCCCACTCTAATGAGCCTCCCCTATGGGCCATGCACTGAGAGAGGAGAGGGTGAGGAGAGGAGAGGGTGAGGAGAGGAGAGGGTGGGCCATGCACTGAGAGAGGAGAGGGTGAGGAGAGGAGAGGGTGGCACCATAGAGGTCCTAATGAGCCTCCCCTATGGGCCATGCACTGAGAGAGGAGAGGGTGAGGAGAGGAGAGGGTGGCACCATAGAGGTCCTGAAACTGTGGCAGGGATGTTTCACCTTTGTGGTATACATGGCCATGAAATAAAATAAAATATATTGCCTACGACGTGGTCTTATAACTGTACGTATGCTTGAAAATTGACTTTTGGATGGTTGGATGGATACTAGGGGTGGGACGATTCACGTACCTCCCGATTCGATACGATATTAATACCTAGGGTGCAAATTCGATTTATATTGTAATTCTTAAATATATTGCAATTCGATTCGATATTGCGATTTATTGTGATTATTCTCTCAAGTTACTTTGCTTGTATTGCGACCGAAGGTCACAGTTATGGAATCGAGCATTTCCCGTCCTTGTGTCGTGCACCATCAGTGTGTCGGGCACCATAGGGTCCCCAGGTCTCGTGACATCATGTGACATCATCAGGGATGGAGACTTAGAGTATATATGAATAGAGACGGCATCCGGAGAAAACCCTGAGGAGAAATGGACATAGTGGCCGAATTCGGTATTGCAGCGTGGGCCTAAACACATGAACGTGCTGGTCCGTTGACTATCATTGTGCACGTTCACGATGACAAGTGAACCCTGTTTCATACATGAACGCCCGTGAACGCGTGCAATGATAGTCAACGGCAGCACGTTCATTGTTTGGGAAATAATTCCCAATGCATTTTTCCCATAGACATTTCAAAGTATTTATTTTAAGACCTTATAAGCATCGTACAAAGCTCGAGTTGTGACAAATCATGACAACAAACACAATATTTTGGACCAAACAAATAATATTTTTCTAATTATTTGTTTGGCCCGAAAAATTGTGTTTGTTGTCATGATTTGTCACAACTCGAGTTGGCTTTGTACGAGGCTTAAAAGGCCTTTAAATAAATACTTTTTGAAATGTCTATGAGGAAAATGAACGGGGAATAATTTCCTGGGCCCTGGTAGGGGGCGCGACTGCGACGCTCTATTGGCCAGCAACTCTTCTGACCTCAAACCTCAAACCCTTAGATCTCCATACTGTATATGGATATATTTCAGAACCTGTTCTGACATTCCATATGTTGATCCTTACCCATCAGTGCAGCTGCGCCCGGCATTTTAACCCTGGGCCCTCATCAAATCCTGTACACTCAAGAGAATGTCCCCGCTACCACCCTTAGATCTCCATATATATACTGTATGGAGCGGACCTGTTCTGACATTCCATATGTTGATCTGTCAAACCCTGTACACTCAAGACATGCTCCTTATGGCCAGTTCAGAATTCATTCCATGTTGATCTGACCCACCATGCCAAAGCGCCAGCGCACGCCCAGCAGTCTGCAATCAATGAGGCACGCCTTTTTGGGGCGAGGTCGCTTCTCGCCCTCAGGGCGTCTTACTGGCTAAACAATAGACCATGAAAAGTTCAATCATACTAGAACATTTTAAAGCAATTCTAAATATTATAGACCATGAGTGTGACAGTACAGTACAGTAGTGACAGTACAGTACAGTAGAGGGACCCCCTGGGGACCCCCACACGGTAACTGTCATTTCTCAACCATTTTGGATTGTTTAGGGAACTAAACGTTACGTCATGTTGCAGCCAAGTCTATCGACTTTTAATACTTGTTTACAGCAGTTAAACAAACATTACCAGGTGACCCTCACTTCATGTGAGTGTGATTTTTTTAACATATACAATTATAAACTTATTTTACTAAGTTGGCCACACAAAAATGCAGACCCTCTTTTGGACAGCTATGCTCCTATACAGACTGCAGAGAGTTATATTGCATGGTGTCTGACAGAACAGGTCAAAGAGTGCTCATTTCATGTTATAGCCCAGTGGTTAATAAATGACTGGCCGTGCCAGTTGTATCCTTTACAAAATCTTAAATCTCCCCTCCTCTCCCAGCCCGTCTCCTCTGCCCATATACCTGTTAATCCTAATCCTGCATCAAAGGCTGTTGGCTTTACGCAAAGCCAAGGAGTAGAGGCAGGTTCATGGGATTTTAGCACACCTTAGCAAGCCTTTTGGTTAGGGATACAGCTTATTCAGGCTGTTATTTATACAGCTCTGCCTAATTTAGAAGAACGCCCCTCACCTTTTTTTGAGGGGCGCTAGCTCCTCCAATGCATGGCTTTCCGAAATTACGGCATAAGACTTTGTCATGAGCCTAATTATAAATTCCCGTCCAAGCCAAAGTCTATGGACATAACGCGCAGAACAATGGGTATTTATTAAATAAAGTATAAGCCCTATATCATATAATTAAATATAAACATAAAATGAATAATGTAATATAATAAATAAAACTTTTTCACAGAATCAAAGGTTTTATGGGCTTGATTCACCAGGATCCTGGATATCTTGATTCTAGGCTTACATTTATTGATATGTTATAGTTGGATTGGATATAAATATTTTTGGAAATCTGTATGGGAAACATTAATGGTGTCTGGAACGATGGAACCAGACAATGGCCGCCACTGCTACAGGTATGCCTTATCGAGGCTATACTTTAGTCAAACAGTGCTGTACCAAGAGACGTAAGCTGAAGTGATACAGAGCCTCAAACAAGCATAGTGCATCTCTTCGCCACAGATGGGTGGACTTCACCAGGTGCTCAAAGATTACAGTCACAGCTTATGACACGTGAATTTGTGGTATTGGCACGCTCGGGTTTGATTTTCAAAGCAGTGGGCTTTGTATAATATATTATATAGTATAGTATGTATAGTTAACATAGATACTCCACTGTTACATTCTTAGTTTATGATTCATGATAACTACTTTTTATATATGTGATGTATGCCATGCTTTTGTTATTGCTTAATGTAAATCGCTCTGGATTAAGAGCGTCTGCTAAATGCCTAAATTGTAAATTGTAAATTGTTTGTCACTGCCTACAGTATACATCAAACCCGACCCTCCTGTCATTTTAGATTCTGACACACCCACATTCATGGCACCTTACTTCTCTCGACCTTTCAGGCCAATATCACATCTGCATCTCATCTGCTTATTAGTACTAATGCTATTTACATGTATACCCTGCCTTTCTGTTACTTTGTACATCATTCAAGTGTTGCAGTTTGTTTTCAGCCAACCTGATCTTCGATTCTGCCTGATTATCTGCCTGCTTACATTACTTACATTTTGCCTTGGCTGCCTGCTTCTGTTTTGAACCCTGTCTGTTTTCTTGACCTGCATCTTTTCCCAATATCTTCAAATACTGTTGGCTGGAATTTGAAAAATGCCTGTTCCTCAACCTTGACTTGCTTTTCTGGAAATGTTTGATTATTGACCGCTGCCTGCTTTTATGACTATGAGACTATAACTGCTGGTCTGGCACGTACAGCATTAGATTAGTACACATGATCTGTAACTGTTAGAAAGTCTATCTATCTTAATAATAATCATTTTAGTAATGTCCGCAAAGGATGGAATTGGAGAAAAATTACCATGTATGGTGCCAAAATTTGAGGACGGAATTGCCAAAAATGCCAATGTGATTGGCTGAGCATAACGGGTCTGCCACAGCGGGGACACCTGTTACATAAAAGTGGCAGATATTCCGTGCTCAACAGTTAATGTATCTATTAACCTACTCAAGTAGGTTTTACTGACAGAGGAAAGACGATAGAGGACCCTGCGTGAAATGTACTCACAATGCACTCAACCAAATTCGCCGCATTCAGTGTTAGATGTTCGGCACCCTCTCTCTCAATGGTCCATCAATGGTTTTGTATTTTTCAGCGCTTGAACACTTTGGACCGACAGACCAACTGACGGACAGAGTGTCTTATACTAGCTGCTTTATAAGGACAAAAAGACACACTAAAGTCAAAGACTTCTTTCCATTGTGGGCTCAACATTCTTTCAATTTCTGCCTGTCCAAACTAATATGGGTTGAATATTGAGCAAATAAAATGCCATCTAATAAAGATTTGTTATGTTAGGGCAGCAAACAATAATCCATGCCTTCTTGAACTTTTCCAACACTCCCACAATGTTGAATTATTTCCCCATCATGGCCTTGTTTGAAGGAAAACAAAAGCAACGTGCATCAGCACCTGAATAAGAATGACTGACTCTCCACCACAGCAACATCTATTTGCATTATTTATGTTAGGATGCCGTTCTGTGGATTAAGCCCAAACAAGGCCAATCTAGGGCTGGCAGATTGTGCAGTGCTGGCATTATGAGCTTAGGTCCAGCAGGATGCGGTAGCCAAGACACTGTTATGAAATGCAACAAGCAAATAAGGGGTTTTCCTAGATGTCCCCCCCTAGTTAGTCATTGCATCAGAAAGATCTTAACAATTCTCTGTAACCTGTACAGAGTACAATTTAGACAATTCCACGGCCACATTAATTTGTGCACATATGCAAATGAGCAC
Organism: Electrona antarctica; assembly: GCF_951216825.1. Classification (NCBI taxonomy): domain Eukaryota; kingdom Metazoa; phylum Chordata; class Actinopteri; order Myctophiformes; family Myctophidae; genus Electrona; species Electrona antarctica. The sequence goes on along the minus strand of NC_136806.1, from coordinate 21,926,729 downwards.
AATGCAAATGATTTTGTGCGCATTACAGCATTGTGTTCGGTTGGCCAAGGCTTAGACCGTGGAGTATGTGAAAGTGCCGTTTACGTGCTTTGTGGGCGTGATACGTCGCTGACTTTACCTCTGCGTTTTCAACCCAGATGTGTGGGTCTTCAACTACAGGCCAATCACAGCGGGGCTTTTCTAGAATTGCGCTGAGCACGGTGACAGAACGGTCCCTCTCCCTGGAGTTTCCTTACCTCTCTCTATCCTTGGTCTACACCCTCCCCCCCCCCCCCCCCCCCCTCTCTCGACCGATTACACAGTGCCCACACAACCTGACCAGCACGGAAAAAACACGGTCAGTGACCAAAGACACATCGCTGTCTGCCTTCGTTGAAAATGTACCGACCGTTGGTAATCCGAGTTAATAATCCCAGAGCCGTTCACTGTGCGTTCGCAAAAAACAAAAAAGGTTTGTAAAACGGTCCATGTGTTCCTGTGTTATGGTCCGTTGAAAATGCACTACTGGTCGACACGGAAGTGGAACGATGCAGGAAGGGACATAAGAGGCGTGTTAGAAAATAGTCTAACATGGGATTGGACGGGAGCTGTGTTTTTGTGACCTTGTGATTTCCTGGTTTCTGTATTTAATGAGACTTGAACGGTGAATCATGGGTTAGCGAAAGCACCATAAAAACTAAAAACTTACTTGGTGGTGGGGCTTAAAAAAAAAGAAAAAAAGAAACATGTACTTGGCAGGGAATGAGCTGAAATGAAAAATATATTATTTATTATTTTAGAGCAGATTTTTGTGTATTCTAAGAATACACAAAAATCATTCAAATTAAGATTTGGTTTTTGATATAAAGAATACTATTCTTTATATCAAAAAAACAATCTTAATGACTTCCTGTCCAACAAAAGCATCATGCATGATTACATCAGTAGGTACCAACCAATTTCAAGCAATATTATCATGACATCCACCTGTCAATCAATCTTCCACACAAGGCTTCATTAATAATAATAATAATAATAATACATTTAATTTATAAGGCGCCTTTCAGGGCAATCAAGGTCGCCGTACAGGTTAAAAACAGTTGATACAAAACACAGTTAAAAGCAAAACAAAACTAGGGCACAGCTTGCAGCAGAGGTCAGCCATATGCCTGCCTAAACAGGTGGGTTTTGAGGTGAGTTTGGAATGATAGAGTCCATGTTTCTGATGTCAGGGGGGAGGGAGTTCCAGAGGTGGGGGGCAGAGCGGCTGAAGGCTCTTGACCCCATGGTGGAGAGACAGGCTGGGAGAACTTTCAGGGTGATTGAGGAGGCAGACCTAAGAGACCGGGTGGGGATGTTGACATGGACAAGGTCAGACAGGTATGGGGGGGCGAGATTATGGATGGCCTTGAATGTATGGAGAAGGATCTTGAAGTCGATGCGGTATTTGATGGGGAGCCAGTGGAGTTGGTGAAGTACAGGGGTGATGTGACTGATGACAGTCAAGCTAGAGCACGGTGCTGCATGCCAAATGTAATGTATGTTGCGTGTTAAAACCACTTAAAAATATAACCAGTCCATCAAAAATATGTTTCTGAAAACATTTTAGGCAAGAAATATTCAATGCAGAGAAACTGGATTCAGAACGGCCAGTTTTATATTTTCCTTACTTTGGGGAACACTGTGACATCCAGGCAGATCACGGTACTTGCTAATGCCCAACAAACATCTGTGCTCATAGTCAAGATAAAAGACAGGCCGGCTTCTGGAGGTTGGAAGGCTCCGGTGCAACCTCCAACCTCCAACCCCCATTGCTGTGACTGGAGGAACATGAAATCCCATCATCACAGGGACGTGGACACACTGACATGGAACGCGAGTGAGAAAGGGCAGCAGAAATCCGGAGCCCTAGGATATCATTAACCACCGAACAAAGGAGGGCAGAACAGACAGGACAGGAAAAAGTGTGGTGTCACACATTAAACAAAAGAGCAGGGGGGTGAAATGACAATATTTTATCCTTAAATTGTTTTGAGAGGCTTCTGCCAGGTGGGTAATGAATCAGACTGTCCCCATGCAGCCCTACTGGTATTTCTGGGGACAGCTCCAGGCAGGGGTGACAGAAGCGGCACATGACAGGTAACCCGTCTCTCCCGCTGTACCATCACTGACTCTTCATCATATAACGTTTAATCAAAGCTGCCTCCAGTCTCGACTTCGCACGCACGCACGCACGCACGCACGCACGCACGCACGCACGCACGCACGCACAGTACTTCTGTCTTCTATCCGCCATCATCTATTTAAGCCTGTGATTCTCTCCTGAGAGGCTCCAGTGGGGTAGAGGGAGATGGCGTACCCGTTACTTTCAGGCGCTCATGGAAGCAGCCATGGCTGTAAAAATGCATATCATTCCAGCTGTCAAAACAAGCCAGCACTTTGAAGAGGAGGAAGATCGATCGCTCAAAAGGAAAAGAAAAAAGGGAGGGAGGAGATTGCACTGTCCCTCCCATGAGTGAAATGCATTGACCTTGCTGAAGATGGACCCTGGCAATCGCAGTAACGCACACAGTCATATTGGACAGAACGACCGCGCCAGTGGCCCTGCAGAGGCAGCCTGCATTTTAGCCTTCTCTTCCCATTTCATTTTCTCTCTTTCTCCTACTCTCTCCTCCTGCTTATTTTACTTTCTTCCACCCACTCTCTACCTCTGCCTATTTCACTTTGTCCCCCCCCCCCTCCACACACACACACACACACACACACACACACACACACACACACACACACACACACACACACACACACACACACACACACACACACACACACACACACACACACACACACACACACACACACACACACACACACACACACACACACACACACACACCCCTTACTCCCTCCCTCAGTCTACACCCATTTGACCTTTTGACAAAGATAACAAACAGGAAGCAGTGAGTATAGATTTCACTCCTGACCAGTGCACGAGGGCCCCCTGTGCAGCTCCGGCTGGGCGGATCAATGCATCATACTAATAAGTAAAATCTGCAAGCGCCAATTATTGTGTGTCATGTTTACCCGCCCAAGTGAATAATTGTCCAATTTAGCGAGATCTGGCCATGGTAAGTGGCTGCAGGGGACTGATGCTGTGTGTCTGTTATGAATCACATACCTTCACAACCCAGAAAGTAATTAAGATCTCAACACACATGTTAATATATATGGCTCTAAATCCATTAGCCAGGGATTCTCCGGCCTGGGGGCTATGTCAGAGCGATTCGTGCGGTTATGTGTTGCTTACTTGCTTTGTGTGGTTGTTTCGACCCAGAGCCACTAGTGTGAGCAGAATAAGTGTGTCCACCAGGTATCAGCAGTAGAATATTGGCAGGCAGGTGCCGTTAAGAGACTTTGCTCACTTGTCTCCCGGAATAACTTTCATGTAGGCTACCTGCACATCGACCAGATCAGGCCACTGCCTCAGACTCTATTGAGCGTTCTTACACAGTGCTTACAATGGATCTATATTATAAAGTTGATCAAATAAAGTCTATAATTAATTATTGTGGACAAATTGGACATGCACATCCTTTTTCTGAGTAAAAGCTCCAATTTTGTTGGACCACAATCGAAACACATTGTACTGCCTGTATCAATCAAATTAATTGTGAAGTCATTGGCCGACCGACTTGACCCACACCAGATATAAGAATTGTGGTCCAAAAATAAACAAACCGTCTTGGCGATATTGTCGGGGAGGTGTCTCGTTGTATCGTTGAGGTGACTCGTTGTATCGTTTAAGACTGCGAAAATGTACATTTCTAATTCGGCAACAGTAACATTAGCGTTTTCTCTCAGTCAGTTGATTCTTTATATCCATACAAGTGAAATGGCCAGATTGATTTGTTTATTTTTCAAACAGTTTTTTTTTTAGTTTTCTAATGATTTTTCAATTAAGCATATCAAACACAGTTCTTATATGAGGCGATGTAAAATTAAAGATTAAAGATTAAAATAAAAATCACACCCGTGTGAACTGAGTGGTGCAACTACACATTTATTGTTATAGTTACTGTACATTAGAACCAGGAAAGCATCTTGAGGGATAACTATAAAGATTGATTATATAGAGATTGATTCACTCTGACGTGATATCTGTGATGTCAGTGACGTGACATACTAAGCATAGCAACCATGCTCGTTATTTTGGTTGCTAACCATAGCAACCATGTTCGTTTTTTTGGTACAAACAAACACGGGTACACGGGACACGGGTACAAAGCCAGTTGTTGGAGTGGTTTGCACCACTCAAAAAGTAGATGAACCCATACTCCATAATGATGTCAGACTTCGGTGCTCTATGCCTGTTTACCACTAGCTATAGCAACCCAATGCAAATGTATCTAGCATTACGACCGCAATCTATCATGCCTGAAATAAATATACACACACACACACACACACACACACACACACACACACACACACACACACACACACACACACACACACACACACACACACACACACACACACACACACACACACACACACACACACACACTCTATAGGGTGGGGAAAAATCATGGCACTCCATCTTTAATATGTACATATTAAAGATGGAGTGCCATGATTCTTTTCCACCCTAAAACATGATCATCAGGATTTTTTTCAATGAGTGTACAGTATTTGTTATACATTCATTAAGTATACGTGAGTTTAACCTTAGCACCACCCACCTAATCCAGTCCCTCCGCCTCCTCCTTTAAGACCACCCACCTGTCCTAGTCCCTCCCCCTCATTACAAAACGACTACCCGTGGCCCTGCCCATTTGTTTACAAAATTCTGACCCAGGACAAGGAGGTAATGCCCTCTTCATTGTGGGGGGGCATCATCTGTAGCTCAGTGGCCTTGTGGTTATAGTGTCCGCCCTGAGACTGGGAGGTCGAGGTTCAATCCCCGGCCGGGTCATACCAAAGACACTAAAAATGAGACCCAGTGCCTCCCTGCTTGACACTCAGCATCAAGGGATGGATTGGGGGTAAGTCCCTGCGACATACTAGCGTCATGTCCAGGGGCTGTACATCAAGCTGCCTCACGCTACAGAAACAGGAGATAGGCTCCTGCCCTATGGGCCTCATGGCTCGGCAAGGCTACTTACTTTTTTACTTATCATCTGTAATTGGGACAGCTAGCCACTCCAACTATCTTATTGGGGAAATTTACCTGGAGACTATACATTAGACATGACAATAAGTTGTCAACACTTTATGATAGAAATTAAATAATAGATGTGTATATAATTATTGCAGAGATGGCTGCACACTTTTTCTAACTTCGTATGCATTTCCCCAAAGTTCCCTCTGACAGCTGGGTACCCATACATAGTCCTTACAGACTGCCTAATTTGGCACTAGACACCTACTGTTACTATACAGCAACAGAGATCTGGAAAGACAGATAATTCCTAAATATTTATTAGTTGAAAAATGGTATAATTGCTTGCAATGCAATGAGTATGAGTATCCATCACACCAGGGGAATTATTCATATAGCATCACTCTCACTGCACACGTTTTAATAATGTGTATTCCTTCAACCCGACATTCCCATTTAACTGTATTATGGCCATAGTCTACATCCTCTTACTTGGAAATGTAAGCTAGTAAATTACACTTACAGTATGCATATAAAACATCTACTAGGCGCTCATATTAATGTGCATTCATTAGAGCCATCTCCACCATTGTCCCTTGATAATACACTTCTGCCCAGTTCCCACACAGGCACAGATAATTTGTCTTTTATTATTATTATTATTATTGACAAACAAAAGTCACTTTATGTTACGTAGCCTATCCTAGCTCTGACCCTGGCTGAGATGTCTGGAGTTGGTCCCGCCCACGTCAATAGGTTGTGCTGGTTTAATGTCAAATTATTACCATTCTGAACATCGTATGAACACTCTAAAGGCAGTCACGGTAATCTACATATCTGTTGTTCCGACAGGTTGAAACAATACATCGACGGGCTGAAACAACCGTTTAAAGCATTTAAAGCGTTTTAACATGGAGGCTTGTCCCCGATCAAACACAACTCCATGGTAAACAGCGATGCGTGTTCACGACCAGGACCGCCTGTGCACATTGAATTCAACACAGAGCGGCATAACAGTTAAAAAACACATAAAAGTTTTCTTCAACGCATCCATTCATTTTTCTACACCGTTGTAACAACAGACACCTGTAGGTTACCGCGACTACCATTACATTTTCCATACGATGTTTAGAAGTGATCTTAAAGGAGCATTCAGTGATTTGGAAAACCACCCGGTCCATCCCGGTAACAAAATGTGCACATGCACGCTCTACAGTGGGGGGAAGTGCAACAGGCCAACAGCATGTGCACCAAGGCCCGCCCCCACTCGATCATGATTGGAGGAAGGCCCCTCTCATCCTGATTGGATGAAGGCTTTGCCACCCGCCACCAAAACTGAAACTAGGGTTCTTTGACCCCTGGGGCTCACTGGGGACAGGGAGGAACTCCTTATATGGTCAGCAAACTCTATAGTAGGGAGAATTATCCAGAAAAAAAGAAAAAATAAGTGATATTTGAATTAAGTCAAATCACTGAATATACCTTTAAGAGAAGAGAAACTAAATCCTGCAATCACAGAGAGACTCAAGGCGATATGACTGCAGTCAAACCGATACATATGTTCACAATTCATTTTTATTTGGGCTGAGAGATGTTTAACTTACTGGTAATACTCCCGAGGTGCTGCTGCTTTCTGTATCCACAGGATAAATCGTTGGGACAGGGCCAGGCTTCAGCATTTTATTTTTTGCAAATCCCATATTAACGTGTAAGTTGGTGAAGCAGTCATTAGTGAAATGTGAACTACACACACGAAATCTGGAAGAGATTGTTGAGTGAATCACCTCATCTTTCTAAATAAAATGCAACCATTGATCACGCCTGCTGGTAATGTGTGAAATGACTGTTTGACAGCTGTCACACAGTTTGGTACAGAGCACCCTGCCGCCGCCATATTTCAAATATTTGTATGTGGCAGCTCCGCCCACAGAGGTTCTCGTATTTAAAAATAAATGATAAGGGGGAGGTGCGTGCGATAATTATACATCACACTATCAGTGTTTATTTCATTGGCATGTTTGACTGTCAAGGGTTCTGCCTCCAGGAAGAAACCCTAAATACAAAGGGAATACACCATTGCACATAAAAACCACACCAGGGGGTCTAATGAAGTACTGTCACCTCATTAGACACATGAAAAACTGGAAAAATGGTGGCACTCCATCTTTAAGCAACATGATAACATGATGCAATGTGTTGGCAAGTCCTTAATTGTCATGTTATGCAGACCCACAAGGTTACCATTTTAGAACCACTTGGATAGCAGTTTTCTGAACTCTTGAATTTAAATCTGACACAGCTAGGCTGACTTGACCTCATGAATGAATTTATGAATTTACTTGTAGCTACCAGAAGCGCCGATACTGTATTGATCGGGTAAATCTATTCCACAGAATGTTGTGGATTTGTACTGATATCTGCTGCCCTTGGTAGTACAAATCTTGCGTCTTGTTCCACGGCCAGGAGCATGTATTTGCTGAAAGCAATATCATTATGGGCTTGAATTCCACCTTCCCTTGATACAGGTTCAGCAACACAGTATGAGTTCACATGCCGTTATTCTGCCTCAGGTGTGTGTCTGTGTGTGTGTGTTTTAAATGGTGGTTATGTACATACTTGCCCTCTATGTAACCCGATATTTAGCTTGGAGGGCTCACAAAATTAATGACTCCTACCACTTGCGATTCCTCTGGTATAATTTTGACAGGGGGGTAGTCGTAGTTGAAACGGGATCCTGATTATGGCTGGCCCAGTGCGACTTTTGCCAGGAGCATGCCACTGACCTCTTTCTCTGTCTGGGGCACAGAAGATCTGCATGCAACCGGCTTCGGCCAGCGGCCCAAGCACGGGTCAGGTCCTTTCTTCCTGAATGACAGACAGGGAGAACGAGCTGGATGGATCAGATTCCTAAATTGGCAATTAGCTTTAATGAGTGCTTTAATTTTAATGAGCGCTTACAGTTCCGACGCTACAACTTAGTTCATTTCATGCATGCCCGTCCCCGCTCGCACTCCCTTGCAGTTGAATGCATATCTCTCCACCCTCCTCCTGCCCTCCAGACCATAGGGTGGTGTGCTGTCTGTTCCAGTAGCTATGACGGATTGAAGAGCGGACTTCTGGCTCGCATGGGATGGGATGGGGGGGGAGGGGGGTCGCGACCATCGCTCCTACCCCCATGCTTCACTGACCCTCACCCCAATCACAGCAGATTTGTTCCAGAATCAAAAAGCCCTTCCCCGAGGCTACCTCCGTTTCTTTATATAATTCTCCCCCAGTCAACTGTCAATCCTTCTTATTCTAATGAAGCACTGACTTTACTGTATTCAAATGCATTCCAGCTATAACGATCTGCAGCCCACAGCTATAGCCTCAATTAGATTATCTGTGGATCTCTTCCTGGGGAAAAATGGGATAAAGGAAGAAAAAAGAGAGAAGGAGTAGAGGATGATCCGCCTGATGGTAGATGTTTGATATAAATCGTGCTAATGGTTTTAATCCGTCTAAGTGCTGCAGAACTGAGCACGTCAGAGTCAGTCACAGACAGCTTGGTGTGACCATTAGTTAAAGCCTAGACATTCGACCAGCACTTGGAGAACGGGAAAGAAACTGCCGGCCTTTAGCATAGATATCTCAAATGGACAAATGGCCAAAGATGGAGAAATGCATATGAAAAGATAATACACCCTGGCATCAAACAATGCGAGGCAGTTACAGTAAGTGCCAGCGATATTACCTCTCAAATACATATACACTGTACTATTGTGGCCTCCTCGGTGCTTGTCTTTTCATTTACCGCTGAAAATGGATGCCCTTCAATTTTAACGATCAAGCTGATATACCACACATATCGGGGGAATAAATTGTGTCCTTAAGGACAAATTAAAATGTGTGAAGAAAAAAAGAACTGCAGAACGAATGCACATAATGTGGTGATATGTACAGGATTTATGTGACAACATCGCTATTAGCGTAATGCAGTGTAAACAAATGCAAACCGCGGGAGGCTGCCTGATCTGAAAAGTCTCAACTTTGTTGGACGTGAAAACCTTCATCTCACCCTCACGTCTTCGTGATGCCAGCACCCGCCCTCCCCCAACCGCGCTTTTCTCTTAACAGAGGATCTACGTTAATGGAAGATTGTTCAAAATCTCTGTTCATATCATGAAGTGTCAGAATCCAGAGAGTTGCAAAGGTAAGAACTAATTAAACACTGGTTTTAATGTGGTTTAGCACTGGAGGGGATTAGTGGCAGCCATGGGGCCGCACACCATGCATGCTAATGGTATCAATGTGGGATGAAGCAAAACAACTTCTCATTAAGTCTTGGGTACGGGGAATCTCCCTAACATTGATTTATGTGCAATAAGTCGCAACTATTGATAATAATAATATAATACTCTGTAATGTAGCTCGGAAATGTCTTAGAAACGATATAACTATAAACTACAAAGATTGAATCAAACTACAAACTGAATCAAAAAAGGGGATGTATAATGCAAATCAGGACACAGAACAGAAAAGAAAAGCAGGAAGGGGTAAAAATAGGAGACAGACAGATATAAAGAGAAGGTTATACTGAGAAAAAGAAAGCCATTACCGTAGTGTTTGATTGTGACACCAGTGTGTTTCTGACATTGTGGCCCCAGATAAATTTGCAAAGTGTGTTTCCATCAAACATGACCCGTCTGCTCGCCAATTATCTCCCCAGGACTGAATTATTTCAGTGGCAGGGTCGACCCCGTCTTGCCATGCACTGTCTATCCTCTCCACTGATGCGGGCCACACGAATGTGAAAGCATTTCTCCATTGCCAAATAATCACTCTCACGAAGCATGCTATCTGCGTGGTCAAAGGTCAAAGCCTCCATTAACGAAGAACTCCCAGCCAGCATGAGCAAACCTTTATCACCATGTAGTGTGATCTAAAAAGAAGAAAATCAAATCATGTTGATCTCAGGAGCCACATGGTCCAATGTGGTCTCTGCCTTCATGTATCCAGCCTGTGACATCTATGACATTATATCTACTGTATGACGCATGAATCTGCCACATTTTCAGCCCTATCAGAGCCCCAGTGACCTCCATTATAAAAATTATAGTATTTCAAAAAGCATAAAGGCCTGATATGTCAAGTGATGTGCACAAGACATGTGGTTCTGATGGTTCCAGGTTTGTGAGATTAACTAAGACACAGACACACCTCTTCCATCGCCTCTGAGGAAACGAGTATGCCACCTTATGGAAACTGGGTCTAGTTATGCAGAAAGCATATTCACTCCGGGATTTTATAGCATCTCGCTCTCCACCACTCTCATTAAAAAAATAGAAATATTCCGGATCAAACCACGTTCCTATGTAATTGTTACCAGCCTTTGTCCTTATCTGTGTTTTTGTTCCTTTCCCCCCCGACTCGTTCTAATCCATAGTGTTATTGTCGTCACATTTTCATTATCTTTGAGTGGCTCTGAGCTGGCGATGCCTTGATGAGTTTATGAGCAGTGGCACCTCTAATCTGGAGGAAGATGCTCTTGAGAACAGTGTGGTGATGATCATCATCACACATCACAGTGCCTTCTCTCCCCCAATAGTCATGGGAGAGACCTGATGCAATTTTACGTTTGCAATAATCTGGGAAGTGTTTAATGCAATTCAAAGACAGGCTTGTCAAAAACAATATTGCGGTGTTTATATGAGGTATGGGACTGAAGGAGGGAGAGAGAGAGAGAGAGAGGAGTATGTGGAGAGAGAAGAACGCTTGATATTGCATAAATGCCCATTCCGTTGATTGGAAGTGCACTGGCAGTAATTGAGGACTTTGTTGTTTCCTCCTCACAAATGGATTCCTCATTACTTGGACTGCATCAATATAGCTCCACATATTCTGGCCACAGAAGCTGTGTATTAACAAAGCTTTGTGGTGAACCTGTATGTAAAATAGACTATTGTATGTTGCTAGTACTGTATGTTGAATTATGTCTACACAGGCATGCACGTGCACACACACACACACACACGCACACGCACACACACACACACACACACACACTCTCGCTTTCTGTGTATATACACTGTAGGATATATATATACGTATATATATACACTTTGCCGGGCATCGGAACAGCAAGCAGCTGTGTCTGCAGTTATTTCGTAAACACCAAATATCTCAGTATCTCAGAATCTCTACTTTCATCGGGAAAAAAGGGTGTCACTGCGATGTTCTGTTCTTTAGTTATTGGCAGTTGAATATATGTAAGAAATATGTATTTTTATAAGTTCTATAAGATTAGACCGAACCAACTGGATTTCTTTTAGATCACGCTATTTCCGGGTTAACTCTTCGAAACTCTGCTGACATGCCTGATGTCTGTGCGGACATGACAAGCTAGTGACAAAAGTTACCACTTTAATTGCCCGGGGTTATTTAATCCATTACATTATAGCGCCCATTCGATTTATAAACACGGACCCCTTTTCCGGACGGACCGGCGGAAGTTGATGATGTGTGTAGCAGCTAACAATAGCTACACCACTCTAGAGTCGATCGACAACGGGAGACAAGAATAAATCTATCGAGACTAGCGACTGGACCGCGGAGCGCCGTCTAACACAGGATCTTTTTTCATAAAAAGACGGGATGATTTAGATCGCGAGTTATGAACGTTTTAAGATTTTCGTTTTCATCAGCTAAACAGGGGAGGGAGTTTTTTGGGGCACGGTGGCACAGTCGGTAGTGCTGTCTCCTCACAGCTAGAAGGTCCTGGGTTCGATTCCCGCTGGGGACGCTGTGGGCGCTGGGGGCCTTTCTGTGTGGAGTTTGCATGTTCTCCCCGTGACTCCTAGGGTAGGTACCCTCACAAAAACATGCAGTAATCCTGGTCTCTAAACTACCTCCCCCTGGCCAGCCGGGGCGCCTGATAGAGGGGAAAGGAACTGGTCGGAATAACGTGTTCCTTCCACGCACTACATCCGGCCAGGGAAATCCCCCCGTCAGGTGAAAAGAAGCAGCTTGGACTACTCATGCATAGAAGGAGGCATGAGGTCAGTCCGCTGCCCCCCCAGGTTGGCAGAGGAAGTGTAGCGCCCAGGATTACATTAGATAATTGGCACTGGGTGAAAAAACTGGGTTGCAAAATCGTGGGATAAAAATTATAGATACAAAAAAAAGAAGGGGAGGGAGTTTTTCGATGACGTCTCACTCTTGCGCGTCACCGAGGATTGCCCAGCAGGCGCGCCTGGTCTATAGAGCCATGCGATCCGTTCTCATATCAATAAACTTCGTCTTTTGGACAATAGAATAGAATAGAAAGGAGAAAGAACTTCGTCCTGGGCGATGGGAGTGTTAATAGTGAGGCAAGTATAATATGACCTGAAAGAAAACACTATGCTAGTGTTTTAGAGGTCCAGCATCAACATTATAAGTAGCCCAACTTTTACATTCTTTATAGCAGTTTATTGTAAAATATTCCTCAGGGTCAACCTTTTTTTGTCACATTTCTCTGAATTTGTCACTATTCTATTTAGAGCATACATATTTACACGCACCTCGACAGTGGGTGCAGGGCCAATAAGGTAATCATGGAAGGAGGTAGCACACCATTATTTTGGTAAAGAATTACTTTATTGAACAAACGTTTCGATCTTGATAGATCTTCGTCAGGTCAGTATACAGAAGCACACGTTTCATCACTTTTATCCATTCCCCTCAGATTGAGTCCCTCCCCCCCGTTGTGTGCCACCCCCACAAAACACAGGTGAGTCTCATTACTCATGAGGAGCCAGAATTGTGACAGAGTATACAAAAGATATACATCATAGTATTAAAAAATGTTTTCTCTCTAGTTGAGACTACCTGAAATTCATCTCCACATTATCTCATGAGTGTGGACATAGACCAATTGAACATAAACACCATAAGTACATTAATTAAGTTACTTAATTCTATTTAAACAACAATATTACAAAAGTGTAGGCTATTACTGACTGATTGGTTTGATTATAATTTCCCGTCTTTATCACAGCACAGTTTGCTCAGAGCATATCCGTTCTCCGTAAAACTTCAATTAGTAGTCCAGGCTTTTATTTAAACCATTATATTACCTAACCTTATTAAAACCGAGGCTATCAAAAACGTTATAAAGTAGGAGTCATTCATTTGATCTCGCTCCCAGAGAGTGTGTTCTCAGCTCCAACCATGTCGCAGAGAGAGACAGGTCTGTGGTCTTTAAATTACTTTGTGTAATTACTCGTATATCTCGTAATGGTGCACAAAAATAGATATTTGATCATTTGAAATGTTGTTGTGTTTTTGGTCAATTTTGACAGCCTTACTAATCACAGAAAAGATCCTTTAGCTCAGGGGTTGCCAACCTTTCTATTATCACGGACCAGCTGACAGTTCATGAAATGTCCGTGGACCGGCATGGGCGGGGGGCGGTCGGGGGGTCGTAGGGGCTGCGCATCAGCACCAAGACCTAACCCACGGGGAAGCCTGTTAACTGGCCTAAGTAGCCTACCCGTTACACTGCTATAATATTATATCACAACATAATGTTATATCTGTGGACCTAAATGGTGTTATATTAACAAGGATAGTATGATTAAAAAAGGGTTAGACCTATGTCTTTTTCATTCAGAAATTACTTTGGACATGTGTAAAACTTTAGTTAAACATGCAGAGTGACGCACAACTTTACCTGGGTTACATCATCTTCTGAGACTAATGGTGGTGTTTTGTTTCATTAGCGTGAGCGTGATAAAATAGGTTGCAGCTTGTTATTGTTCCGCTGCTGCTGCTCTGAACAAACGGTAACGGTAAAGATACTAAGGATTCTAAAGTAACGTCACTGTTATGCTACGCAACACGGAAGTAACACGGACTCGAAGCAGTTTATAAACCATAGTCAGACACATCTCTGACGAATCCTTGGTATTTTCATTCAACCGGACAGAGTCAACTTTTCACCGCTGTTTGAAAAATCCTGGTGACGGTCAGGAAAACTTGGGATTCCCTTCTCATGTACCAGTGGGAACCTCTGCTTTAGCTGCATGGCACACAGAATAGTTATTACATGAAGCCTTTCCAAGTTTGTGCTGCACCTTCATGCTCCCTATAGACACCATGCCATGGCCTATCCTCCTCTATTGCTACCCTTAGGCCAAAATGTGCCCTTGCATACAAGATATCTCAAAATATAATGGGCAGATTGCCATGAAACTTGGTGCATTCATGCTCCCTGGAGGATGAACAATACTGTATGTGCGTGCGTGCGTGCGTGCGTGCGTATAATTTATTCAAGATGAAGCTTTTTAAATGTGGGGTTTTAAATGTAGTGTTATACAAATGGATAGAAGCCCATTATGTGTACAGTGCATCATAAGCGTTGCATTGGAGTTTATAAGCACATTATTGATATCCTTTTGCTGTTAATTTAGACCTATAGGTTTACTTCAATTTATCAAGTATTTTCATCAACGGAAATGTGGTGTCGTTGGCATCGTGTTCAAGACGTCAAGGGGCAATTAAGTAAACAATAGAAATGAAGTAGTTTAGGGGTGCCCACTGGCCTAGCGGTCCAGGCGCATGCCACAATATAGGCTCTGGCCTGACAGCGAGTTGCGCATTCGAGTCCCGTTCATGACGACCTTTGCTGCATGCCTCTACCCTTCTCTCTCTCCTTCTTTCCTGTCCATCTTCAATAAAAACAAATCTTCGTTATGCGCCGTATTTGTTGCCATCGTTCCTCTTACAATTTCATAAGCAATGTTGTTTTTAAAGCAGAGAGAGAGAGAGAGAGAGAGAGAGAGAGAAAGAGAGAGAGAGAGACCAGAGGGTTAGAGATCTTCTGGAAATCCAGAAATTCCTATCTTATTAACCCATTCTGAACGGGAACCCCTTTTGGTGTTTTAACCCATTTGACATTCTACAAATGTCTTCTAAATCCTGACAGTTTTCTTGAAAAAGCTATGTTTCTATGTCGTTCTCAAACACTTTCATGTCACTTTTCACGATTCTTCAAAAATAGCAGACCTACAAGCTCGTAGCGCGGCACTCGGTGCCGCGCTATGAGCTTGTAGATCTGCTATTTTTCAATAGCTAAAGGATTACATAATGCTTAAAACACCAAAAGGGGTTCCCGCCCAAAATGGGTTAATGTATCCCTGTGAGTTGCCACAGTGTGTTTGCCCTCCCTCAACTTCCTCTCACAATTACCGAACAAACCTCCTTTGAATAACTCACTGTCTCTCTGGTTGCTTATTCATCCCTCTGGTTTTTCTTCTCCCCTTTTTAGTTTCTCTGGTGCATGCAGCTGCTGTTCTACGTGCCTGTTGGTGTGCCGACTATGGTAATTATAAGAACCAATTAGCCCACCTCTGGAGTCTTATTAACAGACCTTGAGCTTGCTGCCGGGGCAGCAGGGTATAATCACCCTGCCTGCACCCCATATGGCAAGATAATGGTATGGCCAGGAACCACTCGTTATACCCACTCACCACACCATGGTGGTGGCATGGCCCTCTACCTCTACTCGTTATACCTACTCACCACACCATGGTGGTGGCATGGCCCTCTACCTCTACTCGTTATACCCACTCACCACACCATGGTGGTGGCATCATAGAGTATATAAAAGATAATGGTATGGCCAGGAACCACTCGTTATACCCACTCACCACACCATGGTATGGTGGCATGGCCCTCTACCTCTACTCGTTATACCCACTCACCACACCATGGTATGGTGGCATGGCCCTCTACCTCTACTCATTATACCCACTCACCACACCATGGTGGTGGCATCATAAGAGTATATAAAAGGATAGAGACTGATCTGGCGCGAAGCTCCGCCCCCTCCGCTATTCATGTCAGTGGAAGTTGGCGTTTTGAAGCACCCGGAAGGACCGTCTCAGAACGTCTACTTCCACATTTGACCACCACATTTTGGTGGTCAAATGCGGAAGTGCAACCGAGCGCTCAATGTTAAAGCCCAGCTGCACAGGGTTTCCCGGTCATGAATCCACGGGTCCGCCTGTAGTCCCTCCTCTTACCACTAGGGCCCAGTGCTTCAACGTTGGAGTGCCTCACTGGCCCCTTGGGTGGCATGGCCCTCTACCGTTGTGCTCAACTTATCTGACAATCAGAGCTTTCTAGAGTGGATGTTAAAGATGCCGTGATTTTTTTTCCATCCTAAAACATGATCATCAGGTATTATCATTATATAAGGAGGAATATTTTTTTCTAAAAAGGGTACAGTATTTGTTAAAATGTTGTTTTTGTGTGGACACGCCCACCAGTTCATTAAGTATGCCTGATTTGCCTGGTAGGTGGTGATCTACCTGAACTGAAGCCGCTCCCACAGCTGTTGTTGTATGATAAAGGGGGAGGGGTTAGGGGAGGGGATGATATTGTGATGGCACTATATCACAGTTTTTTTTATTGGCACGTTTGACTGTCAAGGTTTCAATCTCCAGGAAGAAACCCTAAATACAAAGGGAAGACATCATTGCACATAACAACCACACCAAGGGGTCTAATGAAGTACTGTCACCTCATAAACACATGAAAAATTGGAAAAAATGCAAAAATCAAGGCACTCCATTAACTTTAACCGACTTACTGCCGGGGATTTTTTCTGAATAATGTGCTAAGAGTGCCAAGCAGATGGGCAGTGCTGGCCTGGGATAGGCCTATCTCACAGCCCGCTTTCCACGCCCACTTCCGGTAAATAGTGGTGTCTTTAACATTAGCATTTACACGTTTTTTTCTCTGGAGAATCTAAGTACATTTTCTAATGTGACAGACCAATATTATTATGAAGCAAACAAGATGGTAAATCAGCTCGAACAGATAGAACAAACCTTACCTTGAGAAAACAAAAGTTGTAGACTTCTTAAACATCTGTTAACATGTAGCGTCTATGGAGTGACGTCACGCTATCACCACTAACCCCGAAAGGGGGCGTATTAAGGGGGGCGGGGACATTCTGTGAGATAGGCTTATTGGTCAAAATGAGAGACAATCAACTTTGACGTGATTGGTTGGTTTGGCTTCTGGCCCGCCCATTCACCAGTGCACACAGAATAACACAGCACCGTCTGTTTACTGTGTAGGAGGAGGAGGAGGAGGAGGAGGGCAGGTGACGGTGGATTGATTGTTTTCGACAACAAAAAGTAAAACTAACGTGTTAACATGCCTTCCTGTTTCGGAAGGCGTTCTCGTGTTAAATTGTTGTCGTTTTTGCACTTGATTCTTTTTATTTTTGATAACCTGTTAATAATTGTTTTAACCTGTGATTGATTATGTTTTAACCATTTAGCACTCTGAGATTCCCTGTGAATGAAAAGTGCGTTACAAATAAAATTCATTATTATTATTATTATTAAATGAAGGAAACATACTTGTGGGGGCGAGCACAGAAAGCAAAATAAATTATGTTTAGAGGCTCACTTGGATTACTTGCAGGTATGTTGATGTGGTAATTATTTTAGTAGTAGCCTACTATTGGTTTTATTGGTTTTATTTGGTAGGATAACATTAGGACAAATGGGGAAGTAGGATAGTAGTTTTGGACAAACAGTGGGTGTTAAAATGATTTGTGTCAAATGTATAGTGTGTGTGTTTGTGTATGGCTAATAAAATACAGTATATAGTTTGTGCTGCTGCTATTTTAATGACACTTGTAATTGGTTAAGAGACTACATTACATAGGCTGCTGGATTATATACAGTGGATTGCAGTGCACACATACATTTTCTAATCTATGCACTCTAGTGTATGTACAGTATATTACAGCAATTGGGAGCAATTATAATAATTCCTTTCATTCACTGGGCATAATTATTATCATGAACTTTTTTTACTTTATATTTGTCAGTGTGGTTGTGCTGTATGTGGTCGCAGCCAGTTTTATATGCTTGTCTTTATTTATTTAGTCTTCTGCAGTGTTCTGTGATAGTGGTACAGATGTACAGTGGTTTGTTAAATGGTAAATGGTGCATTTATATAGCGCCTTTATCCAAGGCGCTTTACATAGATTGTGCATTACATTCACCCATTCACACACACATTCATACACCGATTGCGGCGGAAGCCATGCAAGGTACCAACCAGCACATCGGGAGCAATTTGGGGTTCAGTGTCTTGCCCAAGGACACTTCGACGGGATTCGAACCGCCGACCCATGGATCATTGGACGACCTGAGCCACAGAGCCACAGTCACCTACTAGTCAATATAAGAGCTACTACTGTATATTCCAACCTTCAGTTTGTCCGTGTGGTTGTGCTGTATGTGGTTGGTTGGTTGCAGCCAGTGTCATATGCGTGCGTGCGTGCGTGCGTGCGTGTGTGCGTGCGTGCGTGCGTGCGTGCGTGCGTGCGTGCGTGCGTGAAATACATCCACAGGGCGGTAAACATTGTAATTAATGAATGAATGAATTAATTAATTTAAAAAAATTGCGCGCATGTGGGTGGCCTGGCTGGTGTATGACTCCCGGCCTGCTTTTGGCCTCCAGTCCGGCCCTGCTTCTTTCCACAGAACATGACAGACCCATGCAAAACACAAATGAAACATTGTACGCCGCCTAATGTAAGCAAGCTACCTACTTTTCATCTAAACAAGCCATCCTCCGAGCTGGAAAAAAATAATATTGGTCTCTTATTTACAGACGAGCACACTGCATGGAAGCGCATTATTGTGCTTGTTTGTCTACAGGGATGTTTATGTTTTGTTTTGCTTATGAGACATTTCATGGCCGTTTGATCGGTGAATATTTCTAACTCAAACGCTAATAAAAAAGCAGAATGAAATTGGATTTTTACTCTCTCCAAACACCTCAGGAGGAGGGAAGGCTCCATTTGTCAATAGAAGCGATATCAACACGTCGCTGAATGTGAATTCACCAGACAATCAGCGCATCCATTCAGCCATTTTGGGAACAGTCGGACATTACCAAGACTTAACTCAAGGGTCCTGCCAGCATAACTTAACTCAAGGGTGTGCCTCATGTGCCAACATTTCTCAGAGGTTGCTAAGCTAGACAGGTACGCACACTGCTGTCAGGGGGACAGAGTGGCATTCTGACACACCACCATGCGACTACGAATAAGCTTCCGTGTGCGGTTAGGGATAGGGACATGGTTAGGGACAGGGACATGGTTAGGGACAGGTTTAGTAATGCAGGCGAGGCGGAAAGGCGGTGTGGCGGAATAGCGCGCTTCGGAATGCCGGCGTGTAACCTATGGTCAGTTGGGTGATAACATAATGTTCTACACAATGTGTAGTGTTTTGTACTATTGAGTGCACAAATTCCACTGTGTGTAAAGTATGCATTGAAGTACGGGAAATGGTACTCTCCTTGTGTGTGCCATGAAAATGCATTTCAGTACGTACAACTGGTTAAAAAAGCAATACTGAATCTAATACTAATACATAAACAAGAATGCACTGAGATTTGCGGACTTCCCTACAATCTGTGAGAAACAGATAGTGGAAAGAGTGGAAATGCACAAGCCGATACCTGATATAACAATGAACAAAGTCATAACTGCATCCACCTGACAGACTCATTGCTAAGCGATCCTCGCAGGAATTATCCAAAGACACCCTGCGAGGCATGGGTACGGCCAGATGGCATCGCCTCCGTCTCCTTTCATTTCCTTAGAATAACCAGGAGACATTCAGGCGGCCAGATACTCGGCGAGGAGCAGGACAGTAGCAGCCATTAGCTGTCGCCTGATTGCTTTGTGCTAGGGGTGCCCAAAGAGCAAGTGAAAGGAAATTAGGAAATAATGGGAGAGAGTAATGAGAAGCGATGAAAACTGGCAGCTCTGGCTAAACAGAACACCACAGAATAAAAAAGCAAAGGAATAAAAAGAAATACATAAAACTAGAATTCCAAAGATACCGTTACCCCAAAAAACAGAGGGGACATAAGAGGGTGTTAAGTAGGATAATCTTCCCCTCTCTTTATTTTACTTGCGGCTTTCTAATGGTGGCTCATCTGCCTCACTACACAGGTCCAATTTAGCGTCACATCTGTGGCAGTCCAGTGTGTGATAACACATCTGATTTGAGCCAGGGTGGAATCAGAATACTAAATGTGCGAGCCTGTTAGGCTCGGAGCAGCGGAGACTCACACATACGGTAATTCCCACACGCCCTCCCCCGTACCCCAGCTCATCTATAGCTCTCCTCTCGGTCTCTCACTCTCATCTTGGAAACACGCCGTGGCTCGGGCCACCTAAACATGGCTAACAAGCAGCTGAGGGAGCGCTCAAAAGCGAAGAAGAAAGAAAATCAACAATTTGATTTAGAGAAATGCTGCGCTCAGAAAAGATAAAGCCATTATGGACGTGGAATGTGTGTCTAAATGAGGAGGGAGAGAACAGTGGCAGGGGTTAAGGGCACCCAGTAAGAGTGTCGATATCACAGGAGCAATTACAGCTTTATAAATGGACCCTCTGTCTCTCCAAATAAGGCGCTCTATCAATCTGTCCTGACAGCCAGGTCCTTAGCCTGTCACACTCGCTTCTGCCCGCAATCTGTAGATTTCAACTTAGCCGAGAAATTGATAATCCGATTCAGGCATAACCTGGTTAGCCGCTGCGTCTGCTGTAAGTGGAGAGGGGGCCTCTGTCACTTGGTGAGACAGGAAAGAGAATGCACGCTCAGCAGAGGGAAAAATGGGCATGCTCTCACAGGACGACGTGGGTAAAGCACACAACATAAAGAAACTGCTGGGGAGTGACTGTAATCTGGAAAGGTCGCCATACACTGAGGAACAGAGCAGTTGCAATTATATACTGTATGTGGCCTAATATGTTGTGGCATGTTCCATGAAATATTGATACAAAAAATGTCCAACACGCAATTTACTTATCTCCGCTCCGTCCGCTTAACAGAGCATCTAATTGATATGGATTATATGTGGCTCCCGTGTAGAAGTTTCAATAGTTAATGAGAGATTGCTCAGTATCTGTTTCACACCATCAAGAGTCAAAATCCAAAGAGGGACAAGGTAACAACAACTGCTAATTAAACACTAATGTTAATGTGGTTTAGTACTGGAATGGATTAGCATAGCTGCAGCCATGGGACAGTGGCCATGGCATGCATGCAAATGGTATTGTGTGGGATGAGACAAAACAATCTCTCACTCTAGCTTGAAAGTATGGGCCATTAGACTGAGTAATAGTAAATGACATCTCTTTTATAGATCTACAGTATGCGGAATAAAGCACTTAAAGCAACCCACTTACACTGCTTTCTTCACATAATTATTGTGGCTACAACAATAATACTTCTGTAATGTGCCTAGATGGGACTGCCCTTT